>NW_006793375.1:600005-644438 GCF_000442215.2 Lipotes vexillifer
CTTCTTCTTCCTTTTTTTTTTTTTATCTTCCTGCTCAGTGCCCAACCCAAGTTCAAAGGCTGATGAGAGAGAAAATCTCATGAGGAGGTTTTACTCTAGGGAAGTTGTTCAGTGGATGGGATCTTGGCGCACAGAGCAAGATGTCAGGCTCTTTCTGGCTCCTTCTCAGCCTTGTTGCTGTAACGGCTGCTCAATCCACCACTGAGGAACGGGCCAAGACATTTTTGCAGAAGTTTGACCATGAAGCTGAAGACCTGTCTTATCAAAGTTCACTTGCTTCTTGGAATTATAACACCAATATTACCGATGAGAATGTCCAAAAGATGGTGAGTTCTCTCCTATAGCTGCATAGGGATATCGGTTGCTTCTTAAAAATCAGCTTACTGCCCAGGAAACTGAAAAGGGAGATCAAAGAAATGCTCTGAGCTGTGAGGTTGGGTGTTTGCCTCAATATTTCTGATTCTGGAGTCCCAGATGCCTGAACAATTGACCTTTGGTTCATTTGGAAAATTGTTACAAAATAATTCGCTGGTCTCAGTCCAGATTCTTGGAAACCAGTGAACATGCTTTAGAAAGTTGCCACCATAATTCTCATCATGGTCAGGCTTTCAAAGCAGTTCATAGAAATGCCATAAGTTATTGAGTTAATAATTTTCCCAAGCCTACAATGTCAACAGGAATGTCTAAAGACTCTCTACAAATGATCTATTAACTGAGAAAAATGCAACTGGAGACTTAGTGAAAGAGCTAGCCAGTAATTAAGATTACCAGGGGTCGGGTGAGGCTGGACTTGGGAATTCCTTCCTTAATGGTCTTGGAGCTCCGAGGGACTTCCAGAGCATACGGGATCCATAGAACCCTCCAAGAAAAACCATAATCAAACCAATTCTGACAAATCTCAGAATGCTCTGGGAAAGCAAGACGTTTTGTTTGACAAGTGCAAGGATTTAGGAGATTTCTTCCCTCACAGATCCCAAAGCAGTGCTGAAAATGGAGTGACATTATTTAAGAAAAGTTTTTATGACACTTGTACAGGAATACATTCTTTCAAAAATGTAGTTTAGGGGCCTCCCTGGTGGCGCGGTGGTTGAGAGTCCGCCTGCCGATGCAGGGGATACGGGTTCGTGCCCCGGTCTGGGAGGATCCCACATGCTGCGTAGCGGCTGGGCCCGTGAGCCGCGTAGCGGCTGGGCCTGTGAGCCGTGGCCGCTGAGCTTGCGCGTCCGGCAACGGGGGGGGCCACGACAGTGAGAGGCCCACATATCGCAAAAAAAAAAAAATGTAGTTTAGAAGCTTATTTTTTCAAATAGTCGGTTGCATGTAAATTAAATTACTGCTGCTCACTGGACAGATCCAATCTGAGACCTGCTGCCTCATTTGAATTCCTCAGGAGATTTTTTTTCCCCCTATTTTTCTAAAGCTTAAAGAGATCCAGGAGAATTTGACAGCCCGGTGTTGTCATAGGAGAACATTTTTCTTATCTCATAGTTTGGTCTTACCTCTCTTCACCTCTTCACTGTTGCTTTTTTCTCACTTTTTATTTGATCTCTGTTGGAGGTACCTGAAGTGCATTGTGCATTTGTTTTCATTCTCTTTTTTTTAAACATCTTTATTGGAGTATAATTGCTTGACAGTGGTGTGTTAGTTTCTGCTTTATACCAAAGTGAATCAGCTCTACGTATACATATATCCCCATATCTCCTCCCTCTTGAGTCTCCCTTCCACCCTCCAGAAAGAGAAAAACAAATACGGTATGCTAACACATATATATGGAATCTAAAAAAAAAAAAAAGGTTCTGTTTTCATTCTTAGCCGAATGGTCCTCAGGTGGTGGTGAAGTTCGACCAGCATCATGCCTAAGAGCTCTGGAGTCAGACTGCTGAGGTCCAAACCCTGGCTCCACCACTTTCTACCTGGGTGAACGTGAGCTAGTTTTTCTGCCTGTGGAAAACAGCGTAACACTCATATTTGCCTGATAGGGTTGCTGTGATGACAGTTAATACACAAAACCACCAAAATCGTGCTCAATGCTTGTGAGCCTGGGAGAACAATATGATATCATTGCTGTGAATGTGAAAGGGAGTTATAATTGCTCAAGAGACATGTAACAGTTCTGTTGAGTGCCCACTTGCTGAGAAGGCATGTTGTACACCCAGATGTAGTGATGTTTGTTGAAATCATGTCTGGATCTTAAGTGCTGTCATTTTTGAATTGCACTCGTTGATTAGAGGAAAGGCCAGAAATGAAAGGGCACAAATCCACAAAGTGTGGTCAAAGTGCAGACAGTATGGGCCCTTTAAAGAAAAGTGAAAATGTCTGAATGCAAGAAGCAAGCAGGGGGCCCAATATCTCCTTCCTCCAGCAATGGTGAAGGGTGCGTTAGTGCATCAGTGCACCTGTGTGGATTTACCTGGGGAGGGGGCAATGCACAGGGAGAGCAATAGCTCTTCTATTCTCTTATCACATATACTGAGATCCCCTGATGAAACGGGCACTGCAGCTGGTGCTACAAGAGGCACGAAGATGAGCAGGAGACTGAGATGTGGTCTGCTGCTGGTGGCTATCAATAAATAGAAAGAACTGGAGAAACGGAGCGTGTTCCCCAAGAGCCACTGGAGTGATTTAGGGGGATCAGAGAGAGTTAGAAGAGAAAGCAGAATTAGCTCTCCAAAGCCTGACTCAAAAAGAAAAAAACATCTGAGTCTGAGAGGGAACAAGAAAGGACAGAGTGTTCCCAGTTGTATGGGCCAACTCTCTTCAGACTAGAAAGGTGGTGCCTTTGAAAGCTCAAAAGAGAGAAATTTACAATAAATAGGAGGAGGTGCTGTTTACATTACAGGTGGCAAAACTGGTAAGACTTGTAAAACTAGGCCATTCTTTAATCTAAAAAAGTGAGACATGGAAAACTATAAGTCGGCTTTCGCAGTATTTAAGCGATTGTAAGGACTGTAGATCCACTGTGGGTAAGGAAGTATGGTTAAGTGCATTTATGGACCCAGTTCTTTACCTTTCCCTATATCAACACCCAAGGTTATGTCACTTTGCAGTGCCATCCCACTGAAGGTGATGTGATCGTGTCCTTCGCCATGTGACTTACTTTGACCAATGGGCTGTTAGCAGATGTAATGCAAGTAGAGGCCTGGAATGGACTTGAACAGTGGGGCTTGTTCTTTGCATCTTTGGCTTTGCTATGAGAACATGCCTGGGTTGGCCAGCTAAAGACTGAGGGAATGTGTGGAATAGTTGTCCCGTCTGAAACCAATCCCCCAGAGTTGTAAGCAACTCCAGCCAAGATCAGCAGAGCTGCCTGGTAACCCTCAGTGATTCTAGGCATGTAAACAATGAACACATGCCATTGAGATTTTTGGTTGTTTGTTATGTAGTATTATTGTAGCAATAGATAAGTAATACAGGAAGAGAAATTTGGGCTGTATGACATGTGTCTGTTCATATCCTATCAGGGTGACATTTTTGAGGGCAATCTGCCATTTCCTAATTATCCCTTGGCCTAACTTGCAGAGTCAGAATATTGGGCTTGTCAGCCAATCAATCTGACCTAGTATGGCGATTCTCAGATCAAGTCATGAGACTATAGCTTAAAATAATAGAAGGCACCAAAACTTGATCAGTATAGTGTCCCCAAACCTCCCTGCTTAGGAGAGGCCCATCAAACAGAGATAAGGAAAAAAGCTTGGTTCAAAACAGGTTTCCATAGAGTTCAGAAATTCACTGAAAATTAATTACCAAATACTTGCTTTAGAGCAAATACTGTTCTCATGTTTGAGATCGAACATTCACCAATTAAACTGTAATTCTCTTCTCAGTAAAATGACATTACTTTTTTGCATTGCCCCTTTGTAAGTTTATTGTTGGTTTTATTTTTGAAAGAGTCCTTTGTAAGTCAAAAGGATTTTTTTTCTTTTTCTTTCTTTCTTTCTTCTTTTTTTTTTTTTTTTTTTTTTTTTTTTTTTTTGCAAAGTCAGAAGCTCTCTAGCAACATAGGAGGTCCCTGGACAATTTTTTTATCCCTGGAAGAGAGCAAAAGGATCCCATCACTGGCAGGGGCATCCTGGTTCACTGTTCCAGTATTTGGCAGTAACTACTACAGCTGCCCCAAATTCCTGTGCATGCAGCTGAAGGGCGTGTTGAAGACTGCCCTGTTGGAGCCCTGGAGGTCTCCAAAAACACTTCGTAAATATTTCTTGTTGAGTTATCAGAAGTTGTAAAGAGAGAGCAGGAGGCCCACACTTACCCTTTGGGTGGTCAGGGCTCCTAGAGTCCTTGGGCACACCTGCTTCCTAAACCTTTTCCGCTGTCCTTAGGGCTGGGGGCACAGTGAACACAGAGAAGGGTCATTTTAAACTGATATTCTGTACCCAAGGAAAGAATGTAGACGCCAACCCTGTCTCCAATGAATCTGTCCCACACTCCCCAACACATACAAGTACCTACACCCAGGTACAGGGGTTGGGAAAAGTCAGTGTGATGCAAATACGATGGAATTCAGGGAATCTGATGCTATCTTGACTCTCCTGAGCTGGCTGTGATACCTTGGGCAAGTCACTTATTTTTTGTCTCTCGAAATGTAAGAGGGTGGATGGGCCCAGCCAAGATTTTTCAGTGGATAACTGGTGAATGAATAAGTTCCACATGTGGAGGATTAACATGAGTCAAGTGCATTGGAGGCCTGTTCATACTAGTTTTTCTTTGTCATGAAAACTTGATGATGTCCCAGTTGAGTGATGTAATTTGGTGAAACTGAACTTGAGCAACTCAAAATGCCATGTATAATTCCATCCAAATTTGAGACCATTACTCACTGATCTAAGCACTCTGACAGGACACGAGGCAGCCACCAGCTACACCCAGGGAGAGCGGCGTGGTGGTCAGGAACTGCCGCTGCTTCTTAGTGTGTGCCAGGTAACTGGGCAAAAGAGAATTCATTTAATTTTGGCTAGATCCTTTGGTTTGGAGCGGTTCCGTAGGTGTTTCAGATCTAATTATAGGGAGCAAGGGAATAAGGTGGGGTTTTTTTTCTTTGCTTTTACTATTGAGGGCTTTTAACAACAGCTTTGTTGAGATACAATTATGTACCATAAAATTCACCAGTTTAAAGTATATGCTTTTTAGTATATCTGCAGAATTGTACAACTGTCATCACCATCTCATTTTAGAACATTTCCATCATCGCAAAAGAAACTACACGCCCATTAGCAATCATTCTTCCTCCCCCACCCCCAGCTCTAAGCAACCACTAATCTACTTTCTGTCTCTATAGATTTGCCTATTCTGGACATGTCATATAAATGGAATTATACACTAAGTGGTCTTTTGTGACTGGCTTCTTTCACTTTGCATGCCGTAGCATGTATCATTACTTGGTTCCATTTTATTGCCAAATAGTATTCCATTATATGGATTTTTTTTTTTTACTTTTCATTGTAAAAATTGTCAAACACATAAAAGAAGGTCTAGTATGTTGAATCTCCTTATACCCGTCACCCAGCTTCAGCAACTGTCAATCTCGTTTTATTTTTCTACCCAACCCCATGTTTATTGGATTATTTTGAAGGAAATCCCCAACATCATATAACTACATGTTACGTGTAAATATTTCACCTTCTAGCTCTCAAAGTAAGAATTTTTAAAACAACCTTAATAACAGTACCATGTCAAAAACATGACAGTAATTCCTCAATACCATCAAATATCTAGTCAGTATTCAAATGTACCCTAATGTCTCATTTAAAAAAAAAATGCAGCTGGTTTGTTTGAATCAGGATCTAGCAAGGTCCTCTCTTGATCATTTTAGCAGATGTACTTTAGGTCTTTTTTAGCCTATAGAGTCCCTCCCTCATTTTTCTGTTTGTTTTGTTTTGTTTTGTTTTGCAATTTATTCGCAGAAGTACTGAACTGTTAGTCCTATAGAAACTCCCACTTTCTGGATTTGCTGATTATGTCCCTATAATATTGCTTAACATGCTCTTTTGACCCCTGTGTTTTCTGTAAATGTATAGATCCGGGGCAGAGGTCAGCAACTTTTTCCATAACAGGCCAGGTAGTAAATATTTCAGGCTTTGTGAGCCCTACAGCCTCTATTCAACTCTGCCATTGTAGACCAGTCAACTCTGCAATTGTAGCACAAAAGCAGCCATAGACAGTCCATAAATGGTCTGAATATGTTGCAATAAAACTTTATTTACAAAAACAAATGGTGGGCAGAGTCCTGATCTAGAGACCTGATCAAAATCAGGTTTCACTTGTGAATTTTTTTAATAGGTGTGGAAAATGAATTTATACTACTAGCAGGGTGCAGGAATATTGAGCCAAGAAATTAACAAAAAACTTGTTCAGGTTCCTAGAGCTCTGGAAAAAAGAAGCAAATTAAAAAATCTGTAGGGACCCTTTTATGAGCCAAAGCTCAAGGCATTCCTACTTTATGTAACAGATACAAATAAATTTAAGATAGACTAAGAATTAAATAGGAAAAGTAAGACAGACTTTTATAAGGATATATAGGTGACTCTTGGTTAGACTTTTATTTTTTTTTATAGATGAGATTTCTTTTTTATATTTATTTTTATTTATTATCATTTATTGTTGGCTGCACTGGGTCTCCGTTGCTGCGCATGGGCTTTCTCTAGTTGTGGCGAGCGGGGGCTACTCTTCACTGGGGAGCGCGGGCTTCTCATTGCGATGGCTTCTCTTGTTGCAGAGCACGGGCTCTAGGTGCACGCGCTTCAGTAGTTGTGGTGCGCAGGCTCAGCAGTTGTGGCTCATGTGCTCTAGAGTGCAGGCTGAGTAGTTGTGGTGCACAGACTTAGTTGCTCTATGGCATGTGGGATCTTCCCGGACCAGGGCTTGAACCCATGTCCCCTGCATTGGCAGGCGGATTCTTTTTTTTTTTTTTTAATTTTTTTAACATCTTTATTGGAGTATAACAATGGTGTGTTAGTTTCTGCTTTATAACAAAGTGAATCAGTTATACATATACATATATCCCCATATCTCTTCCCTCTTGTGTCTCCTTCCCTCCCACCCTCCCTATCCCACCCCTCTAGGTGGGCACAAAGCACCGAGCTGATCTCCCTGTGCTATGCGGCTGCTTCCCACTAGCTATCTATTTTACGTTTGGTAGTGTATATATGTCCATGCCACTCTCTCACTTTGTCCCATCTTACCCTTCCCCCTCCCCGTATCCTCCAGTCCATTCTCCAGTAGGTCTGCGTCTTTTTTCCCATCTTGCCCCAGGTTCTTTATGGCCATTTTTTTGGTTTGTTTTTTAGATTCCATATGTATGTGTTAGCATATGGTATTTGTTTTCCTCTTTCTGACTTACTTCACTCTGTATGACAGACTCTATGTCCATCCACCTCACTACAAATAACTCAGTTTTGTTTCTTTTTATGGCTAAGTAATAGTCCATTGTATATATATTATGCCACATCTTGTTTATCCATTCATCTGTTGATGGACACTTAGGTTGCTTCCATGTCCTGGCTATTGTAAGTACAGCTGCAGTGAGCATTGTGGTACATGAGTCTTTTTTTTTTTTTTAACATCTTTATTGGAGTATAATTGCTTTACAGTGGTGATATGACTTTTTTGAATTATGGTTTTCTCAGGGTATATGCCCAGTAGTGGGATTGCTGGGGCATATGGTAGTTCTATTTTTAGTTTTTTAAGGAAATAGAGCTGCAATGAACATTTTGGTACATGACTCTTTCTGAATTTCTTTTTGAATTATGGTTTTCTCAGGGTATGTGCCCAGTAGTGGGATAGCTGGGTCGTATGGTAATTCTATTTTTAGTTTTTTAAGGAACCTCCATACTGGCTCTATCAATTTACATTCCCACCAGCAGTGCAAGAGTGTTCCCTTTTCTCCACACCCTCTCCAGCATTTATTGTTTCTAGATTTTTTGATGATGACCATTCTGACCGGTGTGCCATGATATCTCACTGTAGTTTTGATTTGCATTTCTTTAGTGATTAATGATGTTGAGCATTCTTTCATGTGTTTGTTGGCAATCTGTATATCTTCTGTGGAGAAATGTCTGTTTAGGTCTTCTGCCCATTTTTGGATTGGGTTGTTTGTTTTTTTGATATTGAGCTACATGAGCTGCTTGTAAATTTTGGATATTAATCCTTTGTCAGTTGCTTCATTGGCAAATATTTTCTCCCATTCTGAGGGTTGTCTTTTGGTCTTGCTTATGGTTTCCTTTGCTGTGCAAAAGCTTTGAAGTTTCATTAGGTCCCATTTGTTTATTTTTGTTTTTATTTCCATTTCTCTAGGAGGTGGGTCAAAAAGGATCTTGCTGTGATTTATGTCATAGAGTGTTCTGCCTATGTTTTCCTCTAAGAGTTTGATAGTGTCTGGGCTTACATTTAGGTCTTTAATCCATTTTGAGTTTATTTTTGTGTATGGTGTTAGGGAGGGTTCTAATTTCATTCTTTTACTTGTAGCTGTCCAGTTTTTCCAGCACCACTTATTGAAGAGGCTGTCTTTTCTCCATTGTATATTCTTGCCTCCTTTATCAAAGATAAGGTGACCATATGTGCGTGGGTTTATCTCTGGGCTTTCTCTCCTGTTCCATTGATCTATATTTCTGTTTTTGTGCCAGTACCATACTGTCTTGTTTACTGTAGCTTTGTGGTATAGTCTGAAGTCTGAGAGGGCAGGCGGATTCTTAACCACTGTGCCACTAGGGAAGCCCAGGAATGGTTTATTAAATGACTTTTGTTTTAGAATGATTTATTAAATAAGAGACAAAAGGATCAATCTATAAAGGAAAAGACTGAGCAAATCAGTTGCATTAGGATTAGAAAGAAACTTCTGTGCACTAAAAGACATCATAAACGTACACACACAGACACACACAGGACAAGGAGCAGAGCTTGAGAAAACATTTGTGATACATATAATTAACAAAAGATTAACAGTCAGAATCTATAAAGAAATTTTACTAAGTGATAAAAAAGACAGAAATTCACTATAAAAATGGGGAAAAGATATGAGCAGCAAATGCATAGAGGAGGAAATGTGAATATATATATATATTTATATACCTCATATATATGTTTAACCTCACTAATAATCAGAGGGATAACATTATATTAATAATGAAACACTGAGTTGACATAAAATCAGATTTACCAAGATTTAACAATATCTACAGGAGTTGAAAATTGCTTTAACCCATCAATTCCACTTCTAAGAATATGTGGGGTTTTTAAAATTAATTAATTAATTTTTGGCTGTGTTGGGTCTTCGTTGCCGTGAGGGCTTTCTCTAGTTGTGGCGAGCGGGGGCTACTCATTGTTGCAGTGTGCGGGCTTCTCATTGTGGTGGCTTGTCTTGTTGCGGAGCATGGGCTCTAGACATGCAGGCTTCAGTAGTTGTGGCACGTGGGCTCAGTAGTTGTGGCTCACGGGCTCTAGAGCGCAGGCTCAGTAGTTGTGGCACGTGGGCTTAGTTGCTCCGCGGCATGTGGGATCTTCCCGGACCAGGGATTGAACCCGTGTCCCCTGCATTGGCAGGTGGATTCTTAACCACCGTGCCACCAGGGAAGTCCTACCATTTCTTTTTTGTAGTGAGAACATTTAAGAGCTACTCTCTTAGGAACTTTTGAGTATATAATATGGTATTATTGATTCTAACCACTAAATAAATATGTCTGAAGCAACTGTTGCAAAGTGTCAACGTTTAAAAAATCTGAGTAGAGGTTTTCGTGATATTTGCTATGTTACTTATACTACGTTATATTTTTTATTATGAAATATCTCAAATATATATCTAGTGGGCTACTTTCTGGCAGGACCCAATTTCAGGTGTGAGTAGATTTTTCTTTTTCCCTATGAGATAAAATTCAGAAAAAATTAAAATGTTTGAAAGCCATACCCCTTCCTCCCATCTGAAAAAAGAAAAAATAAATTTTTGATTCTCATGGCAAAACAATATTGTTGTAATTTAGATTACCTACTTCCTTGAATAGAATAAACTGTTTTTAGAAATATGCAAGTGTCTGGGCCTATTTGCAAAGTAACCAAGGCAGTTTTCATCTTTGAATCTGATGTGGTTTTGAGAGCTATATATGGAAACTGGACCAGCATATGGGACCTGAGGGTGGAGGGTTCCCTGGGAGCCTGTTGGGCTCCAAGTCACTGCTTGGATGCCAAGGTTCCATTCAGTTTTTCATCTTCTGTCTTCAGGGAACTCTCATACCTACAGGGGAAGAAGTGGTTTAGGGGTTGATAGTGAGCTATAGAAAAAAAGAAAATGAGATTTTAATTCTTTTCATTTCAAACAACTTATCACAAAAGCATTTTAATTGTTTAGATAAAACTGTCATAATTTGGGTAGAGACCGCAGACCTATGGCTTAAGACGAAGCTCATATGAAAACATTTAAAAGCATAATGAAATCATATTTAACTTGCATATCATTAGGGCCAAAAAGAGCAGGATATCTTTTGGAGTGTCTTAAAATATAATTTAGGATTTTATATTTTCAGTCCTTGAAATTACAAAGGATCTCTTGTAGGATGAGAATATGGTATCCCCTGTAGGTATATGTAGGAAGTCAGAGAGGGTTCTAACTTCCTGTGATTGTACTGAGTAATGTGTGTCTTGACCCCAAATCCCCATCAATGGCTGTGGAAACTTTTGCTGTGTTAGTTGCTGCTCTCCTGCCTTTGCACAGAGGCAGTATGGGATGCCACTTATTTGATTTGTAATGGTTCCTTTTGAACCCTGTAAGTTACTGTATATGCTTCAATTCGTTCATCATTCAAATCCAAAAATTACATATAGCTCTCAAGCACTGTCTGTGTTACTTGCTTGGTATGTATGAACTGACTTTGATTCTCTGTATAACTTCTAAGCTGTCAGTTTTATTTAGGCTTGGGAGCCTTATAGTATGAATATGGAATAGATTGTAAGCAATATTAAAAAGAACAGCTTGGGATGGAACAGTGTGTCCTCAGGGGCCAAAATTCAAGGCAACATAAAGTAATTTTGTTGTGATATAAAGTATAACACTTGTATATGGTAGCGATAAATAAAATAAAACAGATATCTTCAAAGTTCCCACATGCAGTATAATTTTTCAAAATATTTTAAGATTGGGGCCTTTTGGGGATAATGAGCTGTTTCCAAAGTAGATTGAAAAGAAAAGAATTGCCTTAATTTGGGATCAAAGTTTTACTAGACATTTTGCTGTCAGTCATTCTGGATTGGATGAAAAAGCGTAGGGACTGAGAGGTGAGTGGTGGGTTGCATGAATGAATTTGTGCTGTAGACCAAACTCCTCTTTCCATAGCTCACTCCCTCTCATTCGGGCATGTTAGAGAGAAGAACAGAATATGTCGAATCCAATCTATAGCCAATGGTTAAGAGCATTAGCTTTGGAGGTAAACATTTCTGAGTTGACGCCCTGTTTCTTCCAGTTGCTAGCTGTGTGACCTAGGCAAAGTTACTTACCTGCTCTGTGCCTCATTTCCCTCATTTGTGAAGTGGAGACAATCACAACTACCTCACAAGATTGTTTGTGAGGATTAACTGAGAAGCAGTTCCTGAGGGGTTGTGTGTGCTCAGTAAAGAGAGAAATCTTTTTCCATTTCACTGCGACTATTCCCTTCATCTCTTGTCTGATCCGTTGTTGTCCCTTTCCCGCACCACTTTCATCATGTCACGCACCTGTTTGCAACCCCTAAGTGACTCCCTAGTATTTACAGGATAAAAGTAAAATTCCTTGTCCTGGAGAGTGCAGTCATGCCTGGAGTCCTGCTTTGGAATCTGTACTAGTTATCTATTTGAGTAAAAGATTACCACAAGTGTAGTAGCTTAAAACAACACACACTTGTTATCTCACAGTTCCTGTGGGGCGGGACTCCAGGCATAGCTTAGCTGGATCTGCTTCTGAGTCTCATAAGCTTACAATCAAGGTCCCGGCTAGAGCTGTGGTCTCATCTGCAGCTCAACTGGGGATGAATGCACTTCCAAGCTAATGTGGTTAGTGGTAGCATTTAGATCCTCATATGTTGCTGAACTGAGGTCCTTAGGATATCAGTCAGAGGCCATCTTCAATTCCTCACCATGTGGCCCTATCCATAGGATAGCTCACAACATGGCATCTTGCTGCATCAAAATCAGCAAGCGAGAGTCTTCTGGCAAGATAAAAATGGCAACCTTATGTAACATAAACATGTATATCCTGTCACTTTTGCTATATTCTCCCAGTTAGAAGTGAGTCACAGGTCCTGCTCACCCTCAAGGGGAGGGGGACACACAAGGGTGCACCACCAGGAAGTAGGGATCACAGGAGCCATCTTAGTGTCTGCCCACCACAGGATCCAGGATTCAGATACTGGCAGTTAGTTGCCAGCTCCACTTTTTATTTCTCTTAGCCCCTTTCTACACATAGGAAAAATGGAAATAGAATAATTTTCTATCTCGTGCGGTTGTTAAGAAGACCAAATGAGGTAAATTATTTTGCAAAGTACTCTACACCCATCTATCTCCTACCTACTTTAAGGTCTGTCTTAAGTTCCACCTCCTCCAGGAGGGCTTGCCACATCTGGTCCCTGTAACAGGAACTGCTTAGCCCCACTCATAGTTAATACATTATCATATGCTCTTGTTTCAGTAATGAAACATTCACGATGTGTATCTTATCTGTTTGATAAAACTGTCAGCCACTTAAGGACAAGGACTTTTTTCCCTGTAAGTGATTAAGTAGCTGTGATTTTTAAATGCTTGGGATATATCAGGCACTTTGATAGGCATTATATTACTTGTTAAATTTTCTCGCCTTTACAACAACCCTTTGAGGTAAGTTCTACTATCATCACTCTCATTTTCCGAGTAAGGTAACATGACTCAGAGAGGCTAAGTAATTTGCTTAAGGTCACAACAGCTAGTCAGAAGTGTCTGACTCAAGGAATGGAGTTCTTACTTGCCTCATATGCTGCCTC
The DNA here is from genome assembly GCF_000442215.2 of Lipotes vexillifer. Lineage (NCBI taxonomy): Eukaryota > Metazoa > Chordata > Mammalia > Artiodactyla > Lipotidae > Lipotes > Lipotes vexillifer. The sequence continues at coordinate 612,977 of NW_006793375.1, forward strand.
TTTTATAGGGTCTGGAGAAGTACAATGTACAAAATAGTTGCTCATTTCAGTCTTTGATAAATGGAAATGAGCTTGTGCGCTGAGAGAAGACTGCATTGGATAAGTCTGGAGAAGTCCACTTGCCTACTGATGGTCAAGATGGGGGGGGGGGCGGCAAGTGAATCCTGGCATCATCACCTGCTTATTGGTTTCTTTTGCTGGTAGAAAATCACCACAGCTACCAAATGGCCATGTTCTGGGCAACCTTGACTGGGGATCATACTTTAAGATCAGAATCTCTGGTAAATCATGGCACCACGGAGCTTCCTGTAAACTGATTCTCATTTCTTAACGGTTCTCATCGCCATGAGGAGCTGTATGCCCAGGAAGTCCGCTCTGAGCTCTGCTGGACTCTCCCTTTAGAGCGCTCATCCTTGAATCCTTGAACAACTCGCCCACGTCACAAGTGCTAAGGCCATACCTTCCAGGGCCTCACAACATGAATCATCTGTGAGAATTCACTTCCAGTCCTGGGGACAGGACCCTTGGGAAAACTAAGCACTAGGTCAGAAAGAGAGTGTGGCCAAGTGTGGCTTGGTCACTCTTAACCTAAACTTTGACCTTCAGCAAAGTAGAGAATTAAATCACTCAGGAAATATTAAATGTTCCCCCAGATGCTCTTTGGACTATATCTTCTGTTCTATCTATTCGAGCAGTGCCATTCTAACTTCAACTTTATTATTATTATTATTTTTTTTTTTTTTTTTGTCGTTTCAGAATGCAGCCGGGGCCAAATGGTCTGCCTTTTATGAAGAACAGTCCAGGATTGCCAAAACTTTTCCACTAGAAGAAATTCAGAATCTCACACTCAAGCGTCAATTGCAGGTCCTTCATGAGAGTGGGACCTCAGCGCTCTCAGCAGACAAGAGCAAACGAGTATGTGACTTGCTAGCATTGACCCCAAGAGTTGAAATATTGGGGAAATCTTAAACATTAATATCACCCCTGGCTGCTGCCTTTAGCTGCCAAGATAGCAATGCTCACAATAGAAAGAGCTCTGTGCCCCGGTAGGGTGGCCATGTAACTTGTCATCCAAACTGGAATCCTTTGAGAGTGAAGTAGGACACTGGTATGTTAGGACACATTGTTAAAGCACGATTCTGAGGGCGCTGTGGTGTATATGGACACAGTGACAGAGGTCACCTTCCTGAGGACCAGGCACTTAGTCCATGTCCGTGCTTCTCAACCGGGGGTGATTTTGCCCGCCAGGGGGCATTTGACAATATCTGGAGATATTTTTGGTTTTTACAACTGTTGAGGGGTGCTGTTGGCATCTAGCGGGTAGGCATGCTGCTAAACACCCTACAAGGCGCAAGAAAGCCCCCAAAGACAAGAGTCGTCTGGTGCGAAGCGTCAATGGTGCTAAGCTTGCGAAGCCCTGCATGCCGTCTGATCCTCCCCCACCCTTTTGATTCTTTTTTTTTTTTTTTTTTAACATCTTTATTGGGGTATAATTGCTTTACAATGGTGTGTTAGTTTCTGCCTTATAACAGAGTGAGTCAGTTATACATATATATATGTTCCCATATCCCTTCCCTCTTTGTCTCCCTCCCTCCCACCCTCCCTATCCCACCCCTCCAGACAGCCACAAAGAACCGAGCCGGTTTCCCTGTGCCATGCGGCTGCTTCCCACTGGCTATCTACCTTACGTTTGTTAGTATATATATGTCCATGTCTCTCTGCGACTTCTTTAACAAGTGACGAAACTACCCCAGCTCAGGGGTGGGCGACTCACTTCTTTACAAGACGCCAGTTCCATATGTGGGTCCCTCTAACTGATGGCAAGATACTCCTTCCATTGAGCATAAAGTGCTTTGCCTCCACTTTGTACCACCTTCTCGAGCCAAATTGCTCTCTCCCATAATGGTCTTTAAATAAAGGAAGGCAGGTAATTTTTTTTTAACTAGTTGAGTCTTTTCTTCTCTAGGCTAAACATCCTTCACTCTGTCCATTTTTCCTTATACGATGGTTTCAAGTTCCCTAACCAGTCCTAGTCACTGGCTTCATTTTGTCAGTATCCTTGGACTGAACACAGCCCTCTGAGTGGGTTTGGGTCTGCATGGAGGTGAGCAGGGGTACGACATCCTGCCTCCTGTGCTTTACGTCTCCTAAGACAGTCCAGGATTACATTAGGCTCCTGTTTGCTTGCTTTGGTTTCTTGACAGTCAAATTCCGTGGTTGATGCATCTCAACATCACTGTCAAGAAAGTCTCCAAATCTCTTCCACCAGTGTTGCTCCAAAAATGATACCTTTGAAAATTCTATTCTTATGTAGGTAGTTTGTCTAAATTCAAGAAAGCCTATATTCACCCCTGTTAAAATAAAAATCTTTCATCCTATCTCTCTAGCCCAGGAGTCAGCAAACTTCTTTTCTATAAAGGGAACGATAGAAGATATTTTAGGTTTGTGGGCCATACTGTCTCTGTCCCACTGAGTCAGTCTGCTCTTGTTGCGGGAAATCAGCCACAGCTAACACAGAAACAAATGGGCATGGCTGTGTTCCGATAAAACTTTACAAAAACAGGCAGCAGACAGGATTCGGTCTGTAAATCCTAATTTACAGACCCTTGATTCGATCTATTGAAATATTTTTATCTAAAAGATTTGCCTATTTAACATCAAAGTCTTTCTCAGATGCTTGCCCTCTGGTACTGTGTTCTTATCTGCATCTATAAAAAGAAAAATGCACGATAAGGACAAAGGTAAAACCATATGGCCTGTGTCTTCCTACAAGTTGTTGTTTATTATTCTGCATTCTTTGGGGCCCATTATTCAAATAGTTATTAATCCACTTTATTTTATCCGTTTCACCCTGCCCCATCTTTTCCACAAGGACACCGTCTTGCCCGTTGCTCTGTTACAATCTAGAGCTTGGTCTAGTCTAGGTGGAAACTGGACATTGTATTTTTAAAAGATCCCCAGAAAATTCTGATGTGCAGTCAGGATTAAAAATCACTGAAATGCGTGTAAGAAGAGCTTGAAGTGTTTGGGAGGAGGGGAGACTCAAGGATGCATGAATTCAATGGAGGGGAGGTGGAAAAAGCAGGTAGTGAAAGAGACCAGGAGGGGTTTTGTGCCATGGTGAGGGACTTGGGTTTATTCCTTTGGACTGTGGTATCTTGTTGAAGTTTTAAGCATGAGATCTGTTTCATGTTTTAGGATAATGGCTCTTGTAGTAGAGTGAAGGAATAACGGAAGAGAGAAATAGGAGAAGGGGAAACAGGGCCGTTTATCCAGTGATTCTTAAATCATCTATGGGAGAGAACCAGTCCCTCCCTCCCTCCTTCCCTCCCTCCCTTCCTCCCTTCCTCCCTCCCTTCCTCCCTCCCTTCTTCCCTATCTTTCTTTATTTCCAATCCATTGCAGATCAGTGCTTGGTTACTTTCATCGATCACATGCTTAGCTGTCATGGAAATATCAAATCGTTTTTAAAAGTTTATAAACATTTATTCTCTCAATTCCTGTGCTTCTCATAGACGAGAAACAAACTATTTGCTGACTTGCCCTGGTCCATGGACCATACTTTGAGTAGCACTGCTTTGCTCTATTACCTTTATGTTCCTTTACCTACAGGGTAAAAGTTAAACTCTTCAGTAAGGCATAGAAGGCTGCTCATGATCTGCCCCTACGTCCCTCTCTATTCTCCCATCCTCCGTGTCCCTCAGTCAACACCACTACCCCAGTTTTCTCTCTCATGTCACCACTCCCTGAAAATGCCTTGTCTTTCTCAACCTTCTTCTGTCTTGTAAGCTCTGTCCTCTACTTCCCTTCTCTACTTGACCAATTCCTACCTCTCTTCCAAGACACAGCTCTCTCGTGCCCCCTCTTTGAAGCCATTCCTGAATCTCCAGGTTATTAATTTATCCACCCCCCCCCCCATGCTGCCACATCACTTTTTGGCCACAGTTATAGTACCTGTCACTCTATTATGCAATTATTGGTTTCATGATTGTCTCACTGTCACATGATTGTGGGGTCCTTGAGGACCAGTGACTTGTTCATGTCCTAATTGTCAGAGTGTAGGACATAGCAGATGTTCAATAAATGTGCACCGAGTGAAGGCTGAATGGAACAAGAAATGCACTGCTCTGTGCGTGTGTGGGTGAGAAACATTCTTGGGATTTTGGTAGGTCTGGTTTTTTTTTCAGTCTCTCCACATATATTTATCGTGTGCTTATAAGGCCCGTCTCTGCTGGTCGATGGTGGGAAAATTTAACTGAGGTGTTCCAACCCTACATGAAAGAAGATACTTAGCCAAGAAGATGTGAACTGCTGTATTTTGAGGCATAAAAAAATCACATGGTTGAAAGGACATCTCTACATTAGCATTCTCTTTTGTACATCTTCCACTTTTAACATTGTTTATTATCTTTAATTTGCAGTTGAACACGATTCTAAGTACAATGAGCACCATCTACAGTAGTGGGAAAGTTTTGGACCCACATACACAGGAGTGCTTAGTACTTGAACCAGGTGGGTTATTAATTTTGAGCAGTGATTATAAAATTTCCTTTTTTTATTCCAAGCTTTAAAAATGAGATTAACATTAGATGACGACATTGTGCCTTTCAGATGGATCATCTAAAGAGGGGAAGATTCCAAATGTGTGTTGTGTTTCAGCACACAGATGCTCTTTTAAGTTTTAACAAAACTGCACTGTAAATTTTGTCACACTCAAGTAATCTAATTAAATTAATAGTTCAATGATCTCAGTGGTTTATTTTCTCTGCAGAAATATTTTGATACTATAATAAGGGTGAGGAAATGAATGAATCATGAGATTTCATTGAACAACTTTATGACCTTGATGTCTGCCAGCCTTTTAATTCTTTAAATTTCGTATAAGTCTTTACAAATAAAAACTTTACAAATGCATGTTTATTTCCCTTTGGGTACTTTGTGATAATAGGTTTGGATGACATAATGGAAAACAGCAAAGACTACAATCGGAGACTCTGGGCTTGGGAAGGCTGGAGGGCTGAGGTCGGCAAGCAGCTGAGGCCATTTTATGAAGAGTATGTGGTCCTGGAAAATGAGATGGCCAGAGCCAACAGTGAGTTTGCTGGGCTGTGGCAGTTCTGAAGCTCTCTGCAGGGCTTTGGGGCTATTTCTCATGAATCACCAAGCCTGCCCTTTGATATAAGGGGTATTCCTAATTTAACAATCACCTGCTGAATAATTAGGTTATGTGTCTCAAAGAGGAGACCACCAGGGAATAAGGAAAGGTGAATTGACATTGTACAGTTGAAAGGGCTCAAGAGTGAGACTAAGTTACCAGGCGTCAAACAAATCAGTTGCCTGGGAAGGGCTCAGGCCCCCGAGGGTTCCTGAGGTAGTCTGGGGGATTGATCGATTCTATTTACCAGAAAGGATGAGAGTCAGAGACACCATCTCTCCCCTAAACGCCCATCTGGCCACAGTTCATTCTCAAAGGTCATTTGTGTGTTCACATCAGAGTGGTGTCCCAGAAAGAAACAAATCAGAGTAGTTTAGGCTGGAAACCTACTATTCTCTGTAGTTGTAATTATAACTCAAATCACGTGGTCATCAAAATCTTAACATGGTGAGGAATTTCCATGTCCCTTAACTTACCCTCCAGCCTGAATAATGAGCCGAAGCCACGGCATTATGAATTAATTTATGCTCTGGGGTTGAGGAAGGAAAAACATTTTTCATCTGTTCTTTCTAAATGTCTTTCACTACACTTAAACTCATATTCTCAAGCCACAGGCAAGTTGGAGACAGGAGCCCATTGCCACATCCTTCCATCCAAATATTTACTTGTCTCCTCATCTTCCTGATCATCCATTGCCAATGTGCATGTAAAAATAAAAGTTGCTAAAATACATTTACAAACTTTATTAACTATTACCCTGACACAAGCTTGCATTTCCTGATAACAAGACACTACATGAAGCATACATACAATTTGCCAACAAACACAGGCCCACTGTGGCCGTGTTCAAGATGAATTGGGTTAGATTTGAAAATATAAGGCCCTGAGCAAAATGAGAATTTAAAGATCCAGTCCCACGTTTTAAAGCTAAAGATGCAAATTGACCTATGGAGAGAGTAGAGACCCGGGGTTAGGAGACTCGGAGTGCGCCTCTGCTCCTCAACAGTTGTGGGACCTTGGACGAATCGTTTAACCGGCCAAGAGCAGGCTGTTACCCTGCACCACGGGGATTATAATACTGTCTGTCTTGTAGAGTTTTTGTGCTTAGTAGATGAGATAATGAATTAAATTTTGGACACATTAGCTAGTGTTATTATTTATTTGCATCCCTTTGAGTTGATATTTAGAAGGGCAATAAAAGTGTGACAGGTTTTTGGAGTTTTTAACCTCCCAGGAAAGCTATTCTATGTATATTGTGCTTTATCTCTTTCTTTCCAGATGTTCTCATTTTTCTTCTTTTTAAAAACAGATTATGAGGACTATGGGGACTATTGGAGAGGGGATTATGAAGTGATGGGGGCAGGTGACTATGACTACAGCCGCGACCAGCTGATCACAGATGTGGAACGTACCTTTGCAGAGGTAACAAGGAACTGTCTGCAGAGACAGACGTAGGGCAGCATGCAGGAAGAAGGGACAGGGACCAAAAGCATTCTGGCTTGCTCTTAACACACTGGCTGGTCGTTCCCAGGCCTCCGAGTTATGGAATATTAGAGCTTGGAAAGATTGTAAAGAATCACAGGGCAACTGCTACAGATGATCGGAATTGCTCTGCTTTTCTCTCCCTTTTAGCAATTGACCAGCAATTACCAACAGGAAGATTAGGAGAAGGAAAGACTATAGGAAGGAGTGGTCTTTTACATTATAAGAAGGCATGGGTTTCAGGAGCTATGTGGGGCCTGTGCTGTCTTCCTTTGTTAGCAGAGCCATAGGCTTTTCTTCCTTCCTCAGGACACTTGATGCTGTTGTTTCCTTATCTTTGGCTAAGGAAGATGTTCTAGGGAGGGGAGAGTCCTATTAGAAGTGCCCCATAGACACCTCTCAATGTCTCCCTCTTCCTTCATTTTGACCCCCACATCCCCATGCCTTCCAGCTTCTTATGTGAAGCTGTTCTGTCACAGCCATAGCTGGGCAGAGCTATCAAAAATGGAAGTAGGACAAACAACCCCCCCGAAAAAGAAATGGGCAAGAGATGTGAGTAAGTACATCATCAAAGAAATTCCACAAATGGCAAATAAGCAAATAAAACGTTATTAGGGAAATGCACATTAAAACCAGGATTAAGAACCACCACAAATAGAGTTACCATATGATCCAGCACTCCCACTCCTGGGCATATATCCAGAAAAGAGGAAAACACTGATTTGAAAGGATACACGCACCCCAATGTTCATAGCAGCACTGCTTACAATACCCAAGACATGGAAGCAGCCTGTGTCCATTGACAGATGAATGGAAAAAGAAGATGTGGTACATATATATACACAATGGAATATTACTCAGGCATAAAAATGAACGAAATAATGCCATTTGCAGCAACATGGATGGACCTAGAGATTATCATACTAAGTGAAGTCAGACAGAGAAAGACAAATATCATATGATATCACTTATATGTGGAATCTAAAAAGATGACACAAATGAACTTATCTACAAAACAGAAACAGACTCGCAGACATAGAAAACAAACTTACGGTTACCAGAGGGGAAGTGGGGGAGGGATAAATTAAGAGTTTGAGATTAACAGATACACACTACTATATATAAAATAGATAAACAACAGGGCTCTACTGTATAGCACAGGGAACTATATTCAATATCTTATAATAACCTATAATGGAAAAGAATCTGAAAAATAATATATGTATGTATATGTGCATGTACGCACACACACACACACACACACACACACACACACCTGAATCACTTTGCTGTACACCCGAAACTAACACAACAGTGTAAATCAACTATACTTCAATTAAAAAAAAAAACCCACTACATTCCCACCAGAATGGCTGTGATTAAAACAGACTGACAGGGACTTCCCTGGTGGTCCAGTGGGTAAGACTCTGCGCTCCCAATGCAGGGGGCCGGGGTTCGCTCCCTGGTCGGGGAACTAGATCCTGCATGCATGCCGCACTTAGGAGTCTGCATGCTGCAACTCAAGATCCCGCGTGCCACAACTAAGACCCGGCGCAGCCAAAATAAGAAAAAAGAAAAAAAAAAAAAAAAGACTGACGGCACTAAGTGCTACGGACAGAAATGTAAAATGGTACAGCCATTTTGGAAAATGGTTTGGCAGTTTCTTAGAGAGTTAAGCACATACTTACCATATGACTAAGGTATTTCACTCTTAGCGATCTGTGTGAAAGAAATGAAAACATATAGCCATACAAAGACTTATGCACAAATGTTTATAGAGATATTACTCATAATAGCCCCAAACTGGAGACAACCTAGTCATCCTTCAACTGGTGAATCTTATCCTTAAGATACTAAATGAAGCAGACTCTGATGTATTCATACAATGAAATGCTACTCAGTAATAAAAAGGAATGAACACTGATACATGCAACAACATGGATTAACCTAAAAAACGTTAAACCAGGTGAAAGAAGCCAGACATGAAAGGTCACATATTGTGTGGTTTCATTTATATGAAATGTGCAGAATAGGCAAAACGATAGAGAAAGAAATCAGTTCAGTGATCAGCTGGGGCTGGGGGTGGGAATGGAGTTGACTGCAAATGGGTGCAAGGAAACTGGGGAATGTTGGAAATGTTCTAAAACTGAGCGGTAGTGATGGTTGTCCAACAGTATACTTTTATTAAAACTCACGAAACTATGTATTTTAAAATGGGTGAATTTTATATGTAAATGATACTTCAGTTTAAAAATGAAAGAAGTAGGTAGCATCTTAGCAATGAATTTTTTTTTGCATCTGCCTTCCTTTTGGGATCTGTGTCCCTCCAGGTGTGTTCATTGCTTTATGCAGTGGAACTAGTCATCATCGATATCTGGGAAGAATGAATGCTTTCAAACTCTCCAGAATATTTCAGAGGAGAAGAAATTAGGACTTAGGGAAATTCTACTTGTCTAAAGAGGCTCCTATTTTTAGTGTTGGGGATTGGAAATAGGCTATTCTTGGTCTTAAACTCTCTTCCTGAGCTTTTCAGATTAAACCATTGTATGAACAACTTCACGCTTATGTGAGGGCAAAGTTGATGGATGCCTACCCTTCCCGTATCAGTCCGACTGGATGCCTCCCTGCCCATTTGCTTGGTGAGAAACTCCAGGAATTCTTTGTGTACTTTGCTCTTTGTCATTTCCACCAATAAAGTGGTTTCTTTGGAGTGAGGCCCAACTTTTGAAAAATTCTGTGAATGAAGTTAGTAACATTATAGAAATCAAAGTTTGAAAGCACTATCTTCAACAGAGAAGTCATTTTAAATTGTTCTCTGTTGCATTACTTTATACATAAAGAGTTATTCTGTTGGCCACAATCCATAGGATAAAGGGGTTATTTAAGATAACTAGAGAAATGAGAGTGGAAATGGGGAAAATAAGTTTTATTAATCAACTTGGTTGGCTAATCCTCGAGGTGGGATTTTAGCATCTTATTCAGAGGAAAGAAGCTTGGTTGGCTAGGGGCAGTCAGGGGTGAGAGAGAGACTTTCTAGAATTAAGGTATAGCCTGAGTGAAAGCTTTGTTAAGTTCATTGTTCAACTGCAACAATTTCTTTTGCTGGAAAGTACTTGGTTTGGAATCATGTGAGTAATGAATGAAGTCTTCATCATGAAGGAAGATGCCTAGCTTAGGAGGAGAATCAGTCTTCCAGGAACTTCGGATCCTGCCATAGAGCTTTTGTAGACCATGCAAGACCCGGGGCCCTTTCTTCAACCTCCTTATTCCCCACCAGGGAGTGGCCATCCTCCCTCCCGTCTCCCTCACCCCAGAAGCTGAGGCCAAATAAAATATGTGTTTGAAAAGTTCATGTCCTGCATACATAGCATGCCTACTATAGTCAAGCTAAGTTGCTGACAGCTGATTCTCCACAGCCAAGCCTCTCTCTTGGTAGGGGGGAATCTGGAAAAGGATCGGTGGGGACTTTTTCCTCTAAAGCAATATATGAATACTCTCTACGGTGCCTTTGGCAGGTGTTCTTTGGTAGTTCACTTTCTGCTTAAACCTGTCTGTTGTCAGGTGGCTCCTTCTTCCTTCCAAAGTAAACTAACCTAAAGTCCTACCTTATGTGGAGGTGAATCAACACCCCTCTAATGCCTTCCATTCATTTTGCCTAATTCCATGCTATGAGGTTACCCAGAATATGTCCATTCTTCTTCCACAAGATGGCCTTCTAGAGATTTATAAACAACCACTGTCGAGGCATAGCATAGTACCTGGCACAAGAGTACGTACTCAGTATATTTCAGTGAGTATTACTGTTATCATCACGTATACACCATTTTCTTCTTTTATGTTAAATATCCTACATAGATTTTTCAACCGTTCTTTAAAATCTCACTTTTCTACTTGTTCTCCTTTGGACAAGCTATCCTTTGTTGATGTCCCTCTTCAAATATCACGCTCAGAACTGAACAGTTACTCCAGATGAAGTTTGACCAACATGGAGTAAAAATGGTGCTATGGTTTCCTTTGTTCTAGACTCTGTAATTCTACTCGCTTACCCTACAGTCACATTTGTGTTTTGGAAGCCACATCATACTGTTTGTTGGGTCCCTTTTGGTCTTTTACATGTGGGTATGTTTCAGCCTGATGTCACATATCACATATTTCTATAAGAGATAGATGTTTCTTTAAAATTGAACCATAGAACTTTACATTGATCTCTACTGAATTTTATCTTTTAAAACATTAGTTCATTGACATATTCTTTATGTAGTTATTTTTCCCCATTCCTTTGGTGCCAGGATTCTGGTCCTATTATGAGATTGATTTTTTTCTAGATCCATTTTTTCCTTTTAGGGTTTCTGGCCTTGGAATTCAATTTAACATTTGTTTGAGATGTTTGAAAAATCACCCAGTTAAGTGGATTCCTATAGTATAGTAATAAAAGTGGAACTTAGTTACTGGTTAGTTAGCAGGGATTCCTGAATGATGATCCTATATGATCTCTCTCTCTTTTTTTTTTTTACCGTTATGGTTTATCACAGGATATTGAATATAGTTCCCTGTGCTATACAGTAGGACCTTGTTATTTATCCATTCTATATATAATACTTTGTATTTGCTAACCCCAAACTCCCAATCCATCCCTGCCTCCCCCTCCATCCCCCTTGGCAACCACAAGTCTGTCTATATGATCTCTCTTGAATCCAATATCATAGATTACTAATAGTCTAATTTGTAGTATTTTGTACCATGGATGAGGGACTATATAAATCTATTTCTAATCTATAGTAGCTATGATGTCCCGTATATTTAATACATCGTGCCTTTGAATTATAATTTGAAATGTGAGAAACAGGGATGATTCCCTAACAAGCTTTGCCTAGCCACATCATCTCCTGCCATGTTAACCTTTTAGAGGCGGTAAAAAAAAGAAGGGAATGTTGAAAATATAAAATAAGGGAAGAGGAAAAGAGGTAGTGAAAAGGAAGCACAGAAACTAGATTAAATCTAGAATACTCTGTGTCCTGTTTACCAATCCCACCTCGTGCACTATGTAAAATCAGGTCTATACTTCTGTTGTCCTTGTCACGTGTTAACGAAATCTTTTTTTTTAAATAGGTGATATGTGGGGGAGATTTTGGACAAATCTGTACCCTTTGACAGTCCCCTTTGGAGAGAGACCAAGCATAGATGTTACCAAAGAAATGCAGAACCAGGTAGGAAGAAGACACCTTGAAAACCAAATCTAAATCCTCAACCTCATTTCTTTTTATGCCATCCTTCTCTCCTTGTCTTGTGAAAACATGTAAATGAGAAAAATTTCAAGCTAATTTAAATTTATTTCTTATGTAGCTGTCTTTTCATGGAAAAGTAGTTTACAATGTCAGTGGCATCAAGTATCTTGAATAAGTATGGTATTGATCTTGCTGAGAGATATAAAAAGTAGAGATGACCTGAGTTTTCCATTAAGCAATAAGATGTGGAATTATCAACTGGTTGCCATAACTCTTTCTAAAGTTAGTCATTGCGATGGACCTAGAGTCTGTCATACAGAGTGAAGTAAGTCAGAAAGAGAAAAACAAATACGGTAAGCTAACACATATACATGGAATCTAAAAAAAAAAAAATGGTTCTGAGGAACCTAGGGGCAGGACAGGAATAAAGACTCAAATGTAGAGAATGGGCTTGCAGACATGGGGAGGGGGAAGGGTAAGCTGGGACGAAGTGAGAGAGTGGCACGGACATGTATACACTACCAAACGTAAAATAGATAGCTAGTGGGAAGCAGCCGCATCGCACAGGGAGGTCAGCTCGGTGCTTTGTGACCACCTGGAGGGGTGGGATAGGGAGGGTGGGTGGGAGGGAGACCCAAGAAGGAGGGGATATGGGGACATATGTATATGTATAGCTGATTCACTTTGTTATAAAGCAGAAACTAATACACCATTGTAAAGCAATTATACTCCAATAAAGATGTTAAAAAAAATATAAAGTTAGTCATTGCTAAGTAGTCAGTAATCTCTGTGAATAGTAAAAAAAAGGATATCATTAGAATATATTTGCATATTAAAAATCATTATTGTTAAAAATATTACAAGAGTCTAAAATAGTTTTTAAATAACCTTTTTTTACCATCTTGGTATAATTGGTTAAATTCTCTATGTTCCCTTCCATTGATTGATTAAATAATATTATCGTTATAATTGTGTATTTTTCTTTATTCAGCTAATAGCCTACATTTCTGGGTAGGATCCATAATCATACATCTATTGGCTGTGTAAAATTTCTTCAGATGGTTGCACCATGGTTTGCTATTTATGCACTGCTTGTTAACAGTTTTAAATCTGTAAGCAGCAATGCAATGAACATCTTCACCTACGTAACATACTCCTGGGAAAAGTCCATAGCAGAATGAAAACGTGAAGCTGCAAGGGCCCCTAAACTCCTGCAGCTGTTGTAGCCCCACTTTGCAGTTGAGCAGCAGCAGAGGCCCATCTTTATGTAGCTCCATAGCCTATCTACGGTGTTTTCACACCCACCATCTCTCCTAATGTTATGTTTACAACAAACCTATGGGACTGCCAGGACAGGTATTGTGATAGTTCCATGTTGTAGGTGAGGAAACTGAGGCTTGGGTAAATGATTTGTTCAAAGTCACAAAGACAGTCAGTGACAACTAAGGTTGGAACTGAGAACTCCTAATGTTTCCAGCCTGGTGTTCTATCCATTCATTCTTCATTCAGCAGATGTTAACTGTGCTTGCCAGTCTACACTGTTTTAGTATATGTTCATTCTCCTTGAGAATGCCATACTCACCAATAGCAATATTGACTGACATTAAGCCTTTAAAGGTCAAAGAAAATATCCATAGTGTCTGTTATATCCAGTTGCATATCCCCAAGGCTGACATAGGAGGAAAAACAAACTTGACTGGTCTTTAAGAGGAAAGGAAGTTTTCTGTGTCACTAAAAAGTGATTCATTAAATATCCGCCAATTATACAAACTTAGTTTGACTGATATGGGCCTTATCTCCAAAGAAGTCTTGGTGAGCTCCAGAGACACTGGTTCCCAGAAGAGTTTGCTGAATCGCAGACACCTTCTGCTGCCCCTCTTCATTTCCAGAACATTCTGAAAGTTTAGATTCCCATACAGACTATGAAGCCAAGGCCCCCCCTACCCATCGGCTGTTGGGTCACATGTGGGCCTTTTTGGTTCCAAAATCACACAGCTTCATGTCTGCTTTATTGTTTGTGTCTTCTAATGAGCCTAATGCCAGGGCCTTGCCCATTGAAGGAGATCAATCAAGCGTTGTTGTCTTGAGTTGAACAGTTTTTAGCAAAGAGAAGGTCATTATCGTTTGTGTTTATACTTGGAACATAAAGAATAAAGACAAAAAACTTCACACATAATCTCACCCCGTCTACTGTTAACATTTTAATGTATTTCCTCATTAAGATTATACCATATAAGTGGTTTATATATTTTACTTTTTCACTATTAAATTATCAAGAATAACAATAAAAATTCTTTATAGATCGAATTTATTTAGATTTTCCATTCCACAAAGGCATCATTATTTATTTAACCATTCTGGTGGTTGTTTCCACTTTTCCCTCTATTAAAAGTCATTTTAGGGCTTCCCTGGTGGCGCAGCAGTTGAGAGTCCGCCTGCCGATGCAGGAGACACGGGTTCGTGCCCCAGTCCGGGAAGATCCCACATGCCGCGGAGTGGCTGGGCCTGTGAGCCATGGCCGCTGGGCCTGCTCGTCCGGAGCCTGTGCTCCGCAACGGGAGAGGCCACAGCAGTGAGAGGCCCGCGTACCGCAAAAAAAAAAAAAAAATCATTTTACACGTTGTACACCTTAAATTTACACAATATATCAAATTATTTCAATTGAAAGATAATAATAAAAATCATTTTAACCATAATTCTTCGACCTAATTTCTGAGAACTTCCTAGGTTAGTTCCCTAGAGACAGGATTACTGAGACAAAGAGTATAAACGCTGTGAAAGCTGTCCATACATGTTGCCAAATTGCCTTCCAGAACAGTTATGCCTTTGTACATATCCAACAGAAAGAATGCCGTGATTTTAATGCTAGAATTAAATGCTGGGGTTTCTTTTGTTTTTTTTTTCTTCCAGTCGTGGGATGCAAAGAGGATATTCAAGGAGGCTGAGAAGTTCTTTGTGTCTATTGGCCTTCCTAATATGACTCAAGGATTCTGGGATAACTCCATGCTAACTGAGCCAGGCGATGGCCGGAAAGTGGTCTGCCACCCCACAGCATGGGACCTGGGGAAGGGCGACTTCAGGTAGTGAGGCTGATGTTTACACAGCTGATGCTAAAATGGGAGACAATGGAGGGATGAGGATGAATTGGGATTCCTTCTCTGCTTCTCTGAGCACAGAAG
The DNA here is from genome assembly GCF_000442215.2 of Lipotes vexillifer. Lineage (NCBI taxonomy): Eukaryota > Metazoa > Chordata > Mammalia > Artiodactyla > Lipotidae > Lipotes > Lipotes vexillifer. Next base: position 628,018 of record NW_006793375.1, read on the forward strand.
AGATGAATGAATTTTCCTTGAACGAAGGCTGGGAGTCCACGAGAGCACATGTGGGCTTTCCAAGAAAAAGGGGATTGTCAGCAGGCCCTAACTTGAACCTTTAGACAGTTTGCCTCATCTGAGATGATATGCACCCATTAGAGTTGCCTGGTCATGGGTATGGTGGTGCCCCCATTAGGAAAGGGTTGGTGCAAGATTTATGGAAGATGGATATGTGAGTCCGGCATTGATCCCCACCTCCGTTTCCCTCTTCTGAGTGAGCTAGGACAGGTGAATAGATAAGCTGGTATGTGTCATTAAGAGAAACACAGAGAACAATCCATGGGAATTGGAAGATAAGTGACCACACCTGGAATAGGGGTTTGGCTCAGAGAGGGCTTTTCAGGTGGCATTTGAGTTGGGCTTGGAAGACAAGAAGGGTTTGGACAGACAGAGCTGGGAGGGACACCGGGCTGGGAGGATAGCAGGATCAGATGCAGAGAGGCAGGGCCACTGTTGTGTACTGGAGTCAGCAGGCTAGGCTAGAATAAAGGGCGTGTGAAGGAGGGTCTGTGTGAAATGGCAGAATGAGCACAGGCTTTCTAATCCCAGCTGTGTCATTTAATGAATAGGCAACCTTGGGCAAGGTATTTAACCTTCTTGTGTTTCAGTTTCTTTATCTATAAAGTGGAATCGTAATTCCCAGTTTGCAGGTTTGTGAGCGTCTTAGGTTGGGTTCCTTGGCTTGAGATGGAGATTCTTGTACACGTGTTTCACTGAGGGAGAGCTTGTAGGCAAAGGGGAGTGAGGGAAGCAGGACGGGGCAGGGGAAGGAGTTAAGAAAGGAGGTGGTCTCTGCTAGAGACTTGGCCTCAGCCTGATCCCACGGGGCTCTCTGGAGCATGATTTGTACCACAGAGTCGGTCACATCTTGAGACAAGAGGACTGGCCTTTTGTACCCCATATTACTCAGTCATTGGCTGTGGACTGCCCCAGAGTATGGGGCCACGTAACCTCCTGGTTGAGGCACCTCCCATTTAGCCAAAAACATTAAAGAAGGAAGCAGCTGTTGGCCAACAGCCAGGACTCAGACAACTGGGAGATGGGTGGATCTTTCTGGTAAAGCAGATCTAGGCAGGGCCCCAGCCGCATGCGCTAGAGTAGGGGTTGGCAATCCTTTCCTATAAAAGGTCAGATAGTAAATAGTTTCTTTAGGCTTTGCAGGTCTCTGTTGCAACTACTCATCTCTGCCCTTGTGGCATGAAAGCAGCCATAGATAATACAGAAACAAATGGTTAGGGCTGTGTCCCAGTAAAGCCTGATCTATCACAACAGATGGCCAGCTGCAGGCCGTAGCTCACCGACTCCAGTACTAGGGTAAAATTGAAAAAATGAGTAAGTGTATGTAAGCTTCCTAACACAGGATCTTACACACAGTACAGATTAACTATATAATAGCTATTCTTATAATTGTGCCAAAAGAGTATAGAGAAAAACCAAGTTAGAGAAGGAGGTCATATTGGGGTGTATAAAGGAGGTTGAGTTTATTCCTGAGCAGCGGGAGTCCTTAAAGGGTATTTATCAGGGGGATGACGTGGTGCTCAGAGTGGTGGGAAGACTACTGAACCTACTGAAGTATGACCCCTACACTCATCTGCATGAAATTGCTTTTGCCAAGTTGAAAAGGACCAGCACCTAATTGCCAAATGCCATCCTTATGCCATTGGGCCGCAACAGCATGGGGCAGTGTTGAGGAGTTGTCTTTGAAGAGCTGTTGTTCACTGGTGTCTGCATCGTCATTCCTTCTGGACTTCTTTGACTTCTCTCTCTGTCTCCTTTTCCTCTCTCCACCCTGTACATCCTGGGACCTCCTGGGGCTTTGTCCTTGGCCCTCTTTTCTTGCCATCCTACACAGCTTCATGGGCCATCACATCCACTCCCTGACTTACATGCTAATGATTCCCAAATATCAATTTCTAACCCTTTCTCCTACTACTACTATGTCCTGGCTGTACCAAACTGCTGGCTGTGTCCTGAATGCCACATTCTTTTCTCAAGCCATCCTCATTGAGCACTTCTAGGAATGTCAGTCTCTTGTCCCTCCCGGCCATTTGCCTGGCAAACCCCTGCATGTTGATCAAGGTCCAGCTTGCTCATTGCATCCTGAGTTATGCCCTTCCTGGGGCTTCCAGAAGACTATGCCTCCATTTACTCATTGTTGTGCCCAAGGCCATGTCTACTGATCACTTGTAGAGTACTTGCCTCAGAGTTTTTGTAGTAGATGACTCTGTTTATCTTCCTTTCTGTTAGTCTGTGATCAGGAGGACAAGATTCAGCCCTGCCCATCACTTTATATTGAGCACATAGTACAGTTTCTAGGACGTACAAGATAGGTCCTCAAGAATCATTGGTGAATAAATCTTGGAAAGGTGATCCATGCTATGGAAGTCCCATATAACTCCATTGTGATGATTAAATGAAATTCAATGAGATTCATTTAAATCTTGCCCATTTTTGTTCAGGATCAAAATGTGCACAAAGGTGACGATGGATGACTTCCTCACAGCCCATCACGAGATGGGGCACATCCAGTATGACATGGCGTATGCCACACAGCCCTACCTGCTCAGAAATGGAGCTAATGAAGGTTTCCATGAAGCTGTTGGGGAAATCATGTCACTTTCTGCAGCTACACCTCACTATTTGAAATCCCTTGGTCTTCTGCCACCTGATTTTTATGAAGACAGTGGTATGGACATTTTTTCATGGCCTGTTTTGGGTATTCTTTAGTCTGACATGGGCAAAGGTATTTATTGTCATGCATAGGATATATTTAATTTTTGCCATGTAAAATATAAGTTATTTATGGGTAACTGGAAATTGCTACTGGTTAAAAAAAAAATTTTAAGTATATAGTATAATATGCCAGCTTCTGGTTTTGTATCTTTGAAAAGGGCATAAGAGAGGTAACTAAGTGAATGGTCTTGGGACTCTAAGAACCATCAAACGGAAGCTTTTTAAAAAGATGCTGAAACAGGCCCACAGAACTGAAATGGCTTATCCAAGGTTACCCAGCTAATTAGTGTCAGAGTTCTGACTGAATCCCCTGGTTCTAGGTAAAAACCAGAACAGTGGAGCTGGAACAGATTCTAAAAACCATTTTGCAGAGGAAGCAAACTGAAGACATGAGAGGGAAAATAATTAACCCAAGGTCAAGAAGCAACATGGCAGAACCGGAACCAGAGCCCTAATCTATAACTTTTCCCATAATATTATGCAAAGCAAAGTGTAACTTGAAATTTGGGGGTTCTTAAGGAACAGGTGGTGGAATATCAAGATTGGAGGAGACTGAAACGTTTTGTTCATGTGGCTGAAGCATGAATTTGCCCCGTAACATCCCCTCAGATTCAGGCCATCCTTCAGCATCTTTGCCCGAGGCAGCCTGTTTCTCTTTGGATGGGTTGGACTTGATGGAACACAACAAATATTCACGAGATCCAGATTTTTCTGTGAGGATTCTTTCTTGTAAAAGGAGGACACTTAGAGCCAAATATGTTCTTCTTTCCTATGTATTTCTCTCCCCTCATTTTAGCAGTTTGGGACATAAACATCAGCTCTGCCTACTAGTACATTTAGTCGATGAGGTCAAGGTCATGAGCTCCATCCTTGTGTGGGCAATTCGCTTTGCCTCAACTTCTGGCTCCAGACCTTGATGATCTCACAAGGACCAGTGTAAAGCCATCATCATGTCTGAAAAAGTTACTGTGAGCACAGACCCAGTGGGTAATAGACAAGTAGCAGCATCCTCCCATGAACGGAGCAACAGAGGAAACGGGGTTCACAGTAACCACACCTGTTTCCTAATTTTAAAGTATCATTCTCAAGTCAATTAACAGATCATTATTAGTTTTATCATTTTTTAATATTCCTTGACAGCAGTCAAAGATGGTTGAATCACTAAGACAGTACTAGGCATGGTTAAACCACTGACTTGAAAAACTCCTGCTTCTTTCCTTGGCTCTGGCCCTGATCTGTGAATGATGCTAAACAAAATAAGGTCCTTCATTCCTTCTCTCTCTCTCTCTCTCCTTCTTCCTCTCTTCCTTTCTTCTTCCAAAAATATTTATTGAGCACTTACTATGTGTAAAGCATTTTAAAAGACACTAAATACATTGATGTGCCAAGTAGATAATATCCCTCTGCTTACATTCCAGTGAGCTTCATTTACGCACTAGCTATGAGCTCCACTGCCTTTTTACATCACTAATAAAGGATAAATGAAATAACATAATTTGTTAAAGCATTTTAAAGTCAGGTAAGGAAGATGTCAGTAAATTTAAAGTACACTGTACTTCTGATCATCCAGTGGATGGTTTCCTCTAGGGAGGCTCGTTTTTGTTGTTGTTTCCCCTCCCTGGTTTACTGGCTTTTGGCCACATCTGTTTAATATTTGTTTATTTAGCAAAGACTCACAGAGGACATCATGTAGCAGACACCAGGCTAGGTATACAGTCTTGAATGAGAATTGACAGTCACTGCCTTCATGGAGCTTACAACAATAAACAGTGTGGGGCTTCCCTGGTGGCACAGTGGTTGGGAATCCGCCTGCCAGTGCAGGGGACACGGGTTCGAGCCCTGGTCCGGGAGGGTCCCACATGCCGCAGAGCAACGAAGCCCATGTGCCACAGCTACTGAGCCTGCGCTCTAGAGCCCGCAATCCACAACTACTGAAGCCCGCGTGCCTAGAGCCCGTGCTCCGCAGCAAAAAGAAGCCACCGCAATGAGAAGCCCGCGCACTGCAACGAAGAGTAGCCCCCGCTCACTGCAACTAGAGAAAGCCCGCATGCAGCAAAGAAGAGCCAACGCAGCCAAAAATAAATAAATTAAACAAATAAATTTTAAAAAAAAACAAAACCAAAAAAGATAAACAGTATGACTAGGAAAGTAGATAAAATACCCCTAATTAGCTCTGATAAGAAGTACTTAAGGAACGCAACTGAAACTAATAAAGAAAAAGGATTAGGGGTTCCTTGTGGATTTATTTAAGCTAATCTATCCAAGGCTTCACCCTACTCCAAATCCCTCAGCTGAGAAAAACGAATATATGCATATTATTATGTCCACTGTCAATATTTCTCATGTGATCATCCTTATAGTAAGTATATCTTGAGGAATAATATCTTGAGATTAGGAAATTATCTAATACAAAACATCCACTGTCACCGTCATCTTAATATTTATCCTTTCCCATTTTATTTTCAGTAACAGAAATAAACTTCCTGCTCAAACAAGCACTTGAAATTGTTGGAACTCTACCGTTTACTTACATGTTAGAAAAGTGGAGGTGGATGGTCTTTAAGGGTGAAATACCCAAAGAGCAGTGGATGCAAAAGTGGTGGGAGATGAAGTAAGTCAATGAATATGCAATCAGTAAAATGTTTCCTCATGAGTTTGCTGTTTATTTAAAAGCATTTGGTTGGCCTGTGTATACACACTCACATACACACACAGACATCAGATACTTAGTACCAGTATCTGTATTTTATTGCCTGAGGGCTTCCTCTGGTCACTAGGACCCTCCTATGGAGAAAAGACTGAGGAACTATGTGTGATGGGAATTGGTGGATAAGTAATTCAGCTCCCTCGCCGTCAGCGGGGAGAATTCTGAGGTGAGTGCTCTACATGGGATCCTAGAGTTCCTCAGTGGGAATAGGCTCCAGTTACCCACTGTGGTGGCTTGCTTGATAACACACCTTTTGGGGGCTGCTTTCCTTTCCCTGTCTCACTTCCTCACTCCTTTGCCTGTGTTTCCTGGGATCACGTCCCAGGGCCTGGTCTCAGGGTCTGTTTGGGTGAGAACCCACCTAAGACAACTAGCGCTGGAGTTCTCAGAGAATTCTTTCTAGTCAGAAAAACTGGGATTTCAGTGGCTAAATCTTGAAATCTAGTGATGTGGGGCTAAATATGTGAAAATGAGAGAGAAGTGTATTCAGGCTAGGGAAATGCCATCACATACCACACACACACACACACACACACACACACACACACACACACACCCCACATTAATTGCCTCCTTTTTATTTTTTAAGTCTCCATTTGGGAGCTTTCTCAGATAATGTTTCCTTGGCTCTGCCCCACCCGCCAGCAGGGTCAAGTGACATAATTTCTCATGCTCTATCTTAAGTATTGCGGCACCCGTTAAACTGTGATATTATTTCGGAAGTGATCAATTTATTCATTTTTATTTTTGCTTTTGTCCATTCCTCGAAACAAAAATATTTACCCCACATTTTAGGTAAAGCACTGGGGAATCCAGTGCTGATCATTTCTGATGTTCTCCTCGCCTTCAAAGAACTTGTAGTCTATGGAGGAATGCAGGAGATGAAACTACTGCAACGTGTTGGGTTGTGATGGGAGCATGTGGGCATCCATGAGCGTCCAAGGGGGGATCCAAAACCCTGGCTGATAGGTCAGATGAGGAGAGGCATCCAAACTGAGCTTTGAGAAAGATGTGGGATTTAACCAGGGGTATGTAGGGGAGAAGGGAGAGAATTCCAAGCTAGTTGAGAGCCTGCTGCATTTGGGCAACAGAGGGCGATTCCTTTCAATAGTTTCAGCGCCACCTCATTCATCACCGTATCCCAAGTGCCTTGCACAGTGCCTGGCACATGCAAGTATGAAATAAGTGATGAAAGTATTACAGAAGAAGATGGAAGGAAGGAAGTTAGGAAAGAAGGGATGAATGAACGAATGAATGAAGGAAGGAATAAAGAAAGAAAGCTTCTCCTCACCATCTATTAGTCAGACTCCTGTCAATTATTTTTCTTTATTTTTCCTCTCTGTGGTGAAGATCTACCATTATAACATTCAGCCCCATATCAGTAAGTTGAAGTCAGTGCCACTCTTCTGCCAAGATTCTCTCTGGTGACATAAACCCTCCTTGGGAGGGAGGAGGCAGCATCTGTAGTAACTGTTGCTAGCATTTGAGTATTACTGAAGTTATGTCTATCATGATCCCACAATCAGAAAGGACGGATGTATTCACTTTAAACAATGCCAAATACATGGTTTTCCTACCTTTTTTTTCTGATCGAATTAATTTTTGATCCCTTTTAGTTTATTTCCAAAGGTACATGGAATCAGACCCTTAAAATGATTCATTAATGCATTAATTACTCTATGCATTCAGTGAATCCACGTGAAGTCTTTTCTTAGCATTGGCCATCATGTCTGGCACTGGAACTGTAAAGATGACCAAAACACAGCCCCGCCCACTGGGTGCTCAAGTCTCCAGGGCAAGAATGAGCTGTATGTGAATAATTATAAAATGGAGAGAGAAATGGCAAAGGAGGCAGAGCTAGAGAAGGCCAAGGGAGCTGGAGGATTCACTGTGCTGGCAGGTGGTTGGGATCGGGGGCAGGCCTCACAGAGGAGGGGACATTTGAGCTAGCCTTGAAGAATCAGTGAGATTTCAATTTTAGAAAATTCCGCCTACCAGGAGCCCATAAAATGTAGTGCCGGAGAGGAATTATTAGGACTTTCACTGTATGTTTTTGGCCACGCAATGCACTTTATTAAATTAGTATTTTGAAGGTACAGCTATTTTCCAATGCTGTAGACTGGCTGAATTTAAAAAATAAAGAGATGACTACATGATGCACTTTATTCTGTAATTCTTTACACTGTTTCAATTTCACCTGACAACCAATTTCAGTAGAAATGCCATTGGCTGATGACACCGCCCTAATGGCACCATCCATACTTTCTCACGATGAGTGACCCAGAGCTAACGTATCTTCTTTTTTCCCCAAAGGCGAGAGATAGTCGGGGTGGTGGAGCCTCTGCCCCATGATGAAACATACTGTGACCCCGCGTGTCTGTTCCATGTTGCTGAAGATTACTCATTCATCCGGTAAATGACAGTTTTCTTCTGTTTCACTTCTAGGATTTGTGGACAGAGTGACAACTCTAATTTCTTTTTCTATCTCCATTCATCTGCCCCTTAGATCCTCAAAATAGATGATCAGTTTCAATTCGATTTAACTCAACACGATGTATTGAGTTAAATAAAACTTACATGAGATCTTTTCTCCCACCATCAGGGAATTTATAGTATCCTTGGGAGAAATAGAAATATATTTTTGTTTGTCTTCTTGTTACTGACAGAGTGCAGGGTGATTGTAATAGAGTATTTTTATTTATTTATTTATTTATTTTGAGTGACTAATATGGGTTTTTTTTTTAATTTTTAAATTTTATTTTATTTTTTGTACAGCAGGTTCTTACTAGTCACCCATTTTATACACATCAATTTTGTTTATCTTCTCAAAGAACCAGCTTTTAGTTTTATTGATCTTTGCTATTGTTTTCTTTGTTTCTATTTCATTTATTTCTGCTCTGATCTTTATGATTTCTTTCCTTCTGCTAACTTTGGGGTTTTTTGGTTCTTCTTTCTCTAATTGCTTTAGGTGTAATGTTAGGTTGTTTATTTGAGATTTTTCTTGTTTATTTAGGTAGCCTTGTATAGCTGTAAACTTCCTTCTTAGAACTGCTTTTGCTGCATCCCATAGGTTTTGGATCGTCGTGTTTTCATCATCATTTGTCCCTAGGTATTTTTTGATTTCTTCTTTGATTTCTTCAGTGATCTCCTGGTTATTTAGTAAGGTATTGTTTAGCCTCCATGTGTTTGTGTTTTTTACATTTTTTTCCCTTTAATTCATTTCTAATCTCATAGCGTTGCCATCAGAAAAGATGCTTGATATAATTTCAGTTTTCTTAAATTTACTGAGGCTTGATTTGTGACCCAAGATGTGATGTATCCTGGAGAATGTTCCATGCGCACTTGAGAAGAAAGTGTAATCTGCTGTTTTTGGATGGAATGTCCTATAACTATCAATTAAATCTATCTGGTCTATGGTATCATTTAAAGCTTCTGTTTCCTTATTAATTTTCTGTTTGGATCATCTGTCCATTGGTGTAAGTGAGGTGTTAAAGTCCCCCACTATTATTGTGTTACTGTCGATTTCCTCTTTTATTTATTTTATTTATTTATTTATTTATTTGCGGTACGTGGGCCTCTCACTGTTGTGGCCTCTCCCGTTGCAGAGCACAGGCTCCGGACACGCAGGCTCAGCGGCCATGGCTCACGGGCCCAGCCGCCCCGCGGCATGTGGGATCTTCCTGGACCAGGGCACGAACCCGTGTCCCCTGCATCGGCAGGCGGACTCTCAACCACTGTGTCACCAGGGAAGCCCAGATTTCCTCTTTTATAGCCGTTAGCAGTTGCCTTATGAATTGAGGTGCTCCTATGTTGGGTGCACATATGTTTGTAATTGTTATATCTTCTTCTTGGATTGATCCCTTGATCATCAATGTAGTGTCCTTCCTTGTGTCTTGTAGCATTCTTTATTTTAAAATCTATTTTATCTGATATGAGTATTGCTACTCCAGCTTTCTTTTGATTTCCATTTGCATGGAATATCTTTTTCCATCCCCTCACTTTCAGTCTGAATGTGTCCGTAGGTCTGAAGTGGGTCTCTTGTAGACAGCATATATATGGGTCTTTTTTTTGTATCCATTCAGCAAGCCTGTGTCTTTTGGTTGGAGCATTTAATCCATTCACGTTTAAGGTAATTATCGATATGTATGTTCCTATGACCATTTTCTTAATTGTTTCGGGTTTGTTTTGTAGGTCCTTTTCTTCTCTTGTGTTTCCCACTTAGAGAAGTTCCTTTAGCATCTGTTGTAGAGCTGGTTTGGTGGTGCTGAATTCTCTTAGCTTTTGCTTGTCTGTAAAGCTTTTGATTTCTCCATTGAATCTGAATGAGATCCTTGCCAAGTAGAGTAATCTTAGTTGTAGGTTCTTCCCTTTCATCACTTTAAATATATCATGCCACTCCCTTCTGGCTTGTAGAATTTCTGCTGAGAAATCTGTTGTTAAACTTATGGGAGTTCCCTTGTATGTTATTTGTCATTTTTCCCTTGTTGCTTTTAATAATTTTTGTTTGTCTTTAATTTTTGTCAATTTTGATTACTATTGCCTCGGCGTGTTTCTCCTTGGGTCTATCCTGCCTGGGACTCTCTGCTCTTCCTGGACTTGGGTGGCTATTTCCTTTCCCATGTTAGGGAAGTTTTTGACTATAATCTCTTCAAATATTTTTTCGGGTCCTTTCTCTCTCTCTTCTCCTTCTGGGACCTCTATAATGCAAGTGCTGTTGTGTTTAATGTTGTCCCAGAGGTCTCTTAGGCTGTCTTCATTTCTTTTCATGCTTTTTTCTTTATTCTGTTCCACGGCAGTGAATTCCACCATTCTGTCTTCCAGGTCACTTATCTGTTCTTCTGCCTCAGTTATTCTGCTACTGATTCCTTCTAGTGTAGTTTTCATTTCAGTTATTGTATTGTTCATCTCTGTTTGTTTGTCCTTTAATTCTTATAGGTCTTTGTTAAACATTTCTTGCATCTTCTCCATCTTTGCCTCCATTCTTTTTCCAAGGTCCTGGATCATCTTCACTATCATTATTCTGAATTCTTTTTCTGGAAGGTTGCCTATCTCCACTTCATTTAGTTGTTTTTCTGGGGTTTTATCTTGTTCCTTCATCTGGTACATAGCCCTCTGCCTTTTCATCTTGTCTGTCTTTCTGTGAATGTGGTTTTTGTTCCACAGGCTGCAGGATTGTAGTTCTCCTTGCTTCTGCTCTCTGCCCTCTGGTGGATGAGGCTGTCTAAGTGGCTTGTGCAAGTTTCCTGATGGGAGGGACTGGTGGTGGGTAGAGTTGGCTGTTGCTCTGGTGGGCAGAGCTCAGTAAAACTTTAATCCGCTTGTCTGGTGATGGGTGGGGCTGGGTTCCCTCCCTGTTGGTGGTTTGGCCTGAGGCGACCCAACACTGGAGCCTACCCGGGCTGTTTGGTGCAGCTAATGGCAGACTCTGGGAGGGCTCACGCCAAGGAGTACTTCCCAGAACTTCTGCTGCCAGTGTCCTTGTCCTCACGCTGAGCCACAGCCACCCCCCGCCTCTGCAGGAGACCCTCCAACACTAGCAGGTAGGTCTGGTTCAGTCTCCTGTGGGGTCAGTGCTCCTTCCCCTGGGTCCTGATGTGCACACTACTTTGTATGTGCCCTCCAAGAGTGGAGTCTCTGTTTCCCCCAGTCCTGTCAAAATCCCGCTAGCCTTCAAAGTCTGATTCTCTGGGAATTCCCCCTCCCGTTTTCAGACCCCCGGGCTGGGAAGCCTGACGTGTGGCTCAGAACCTTCTCTCCAGTGGGTGGACTTCTGCGGTATAAGTGTTCTCTAGTTTGTGAGTCACCGACTCAGCAGTTACGGGATTTGATTTTATTGTGATAGCACCCCTCCTACCGTCTCATTATGGCTTCTCCTTTGTCTTTGGATGTGGGGTGTCTTTTTTGGTGAGTTCCAGTGTCTTCCTGTCGATGATTGTTCAGGAGTTAGTTGTGATTCCAGTGCTCCCACAAGAGGGAGTGAGCGTACGTCCTTCTACTCTGCCATCTTGAACCGGCAGGCCAACAGATATCTGTAATAGAGCATTTTTAACTTGAGGTCCCAAAACCTATGTTCTTCCCCTTTTAGCTCCAGATCTTGAATTTGTTGAGTCTCAGTTTCTTTCTTTCTTTTTTATTTACTTATTTAATTGGTTGCGCCGGGTCTTAGTTGTGGCATGTGGGTTCTTTAGCTGTGGCATGCGGGATCTTTAGTTGCGGCATGCGAACTCTTAGTTGCAGCATGTGGGATCTAGTTCCCTGATCAGGGATCGGACCTGAGCCCTGTGCATTGGGGGCACGGACCCTTAGCCACTGGACCACCAGCTAAGCCCCGAGCCTCAGTTTCTTTATTTGTAAAGTGGAAATAATATTGTTGATCTGCCATAAGTATCGATTGGCATCATTTATGTGAAAGGGCTATAAATCTGTAAAACACAATACAAATGTGAGCTAACATTTAACAAAATAATACTGCCTTTTTATCAGCTGATACGTGAATGCAAGTATGATGAGTCTGTAGGGTTCATGTTTGGGTCTCTCTGGAGGGAAAAGAGGTTTAACTGGTACTTCTTTGGTTACTAGGGCTTCAACATTTAAATATTTGCCCCAATCTTTGATTCTACCACAGAAACTAAACACAGGACAACTTTATTTCTTTATCTCTTTTACAGATATTACACAAGGACCATTTATCAATTCCAGTTTCATGAAGCCCTTTGTCAAACAGCTAAACATGAAGGTCCCCTGTACAAATGTGATATCTCGAATTCCACCGAAGCTGGGCAGAGGCTGCTGTAAGAGATGCTTCAAAATGTCGAACCTCTCATTCCTATTTAATGTTACTCATTTCCATGCCTAGGTTTGAATTTGATTTCTTTGTTCTAAAAAGAAAATTGGGGGCCTCAAAATGTTCTCATCCACAAATTAAATGTTTCGTGGTCACACAGGAACCTGGACCATGTGATGGCTGGACAGGCCACCTCCTCTCTTCATGTCATAACTACAGAGCTCTTTTTGTAGTAACTGGAGGGGAAGAGAGATTGAAGGATGAATACAACTGTTAACATGGCTTCTTTTCTAATTTACCAGGAGCAAACTTAGTCAAGCCAGAGAGGAGAAAGTATAGATTGTACATGTAAGTAGATATACATCTGGAATCCCTCAAAAGGCTCTGAACCCACCCTCCCCCTTTTTCATGTAGCCAAATGCTGCACCTTGGGAAATCAGAACCCTGGACCTCAGCATTGGAAAGTATTGTGGGAGTAAAGACTATGGACGTAAAGCCACTGCTCAACTACTTTGAGCCGTTGTTGACCTGGCTGAAAGACCAGAACAGGAATTCGTTTGTGGGATGGAGCACAGACTGGACTCCATGTGAGTACATGGAGTTGACACATTTCTAATTGCCCACTTCTGCTTCCCCTAGTCCTCTCTGGCCCCGGTCTCATGGGACTGTGACACAGCTGAATATGTTCTCCCTCTACTTAGCCCCTGTACTGTGGTGGTAGCTGCCATTTTGTCTGGGAGGAAACACATTTGTTGAGCGGCTACTATGTACCTGGCACAGTGAAAACTACCTCTCTCTCTCTTTTTCAAGTCTGCTTTACTAGCCCCGTATTTAAAATAAAAGAGTCTAACAGTCTCCAACCCACTGTATTTGAATCCTGCTCGTCAAAGACAAATACTTTTAACAATTTTAATGCTATTGCCTCTTCTTTCTGGCAGTTACTTTCATATTTTTAAACAATTTGTTTATATTGTCATTTCCCTGTTGCTCACTTTTAGGCATGCACTTCTGCCTACTCTTCTGCCTCCTTTTCTCATTCTCCCAATTAGGTTTAACATAATTTTTCATAGAGAAATTATCAATATTTGTATCATTATGCTTGCAAAACCAAGTAATATACTATATTATATCCTTTCTTATGTGTTTTTTTGTTTGTCCTGGAGTTTCTATTGCCTCATTTTTTTTGTATGCCTAATTTGCTATGTACGTCACATTCATCTCTTTCAACTATTCCAACGTATCTATTCTTTTCAGTCTCATTTTTTCCTAAAGAACTCCCTCTTAGAGTCCTCCTGTCTCAATGTGGACCACAGTTTTCATCCTGAGTCATCCCTTTGCTGCTGTCCTGGGTTGAATCCACTGCTTCCTGGATGCCATGTCTTCTTTCGTGAATTACCTCTTGTTTTGCTGCAGCACAGCCTCCAAGTGACTTTCTAAGCAAGAGCTCATGGGGTAGGAACATCAACTATTCCCCAAAGTGTCTTTAACCAGACCTTGAGTTTCATTCCCCTTGTTTTCAGTCCAGTATCTTCTTCCCCCGGCCTACTGTACCTGAATCCCAAGCCTCTCCGGGATTCTGTGGGACTTTGGGGGTCTCTGCTGCCTCTGTGTACACATTAGGGCATGGCTTCCTGACCCTTGCAAAAGCACTTACCACTCCTCCATAACTTCTCATTTTCCAAAATTGTGTTTATACCTTAAAAAATTCCTTTACTATCACTTTAGTGGGATCTTGGGAGAGGAAGGAAATAAACACACATGGTCAATCTGTCATCTGTAACAACAGTCTGTTATTTCTCTTTAATCAGATTCTGACCAAAGCATCAAAGTGAGGATAAGCCTAAAATCAGCTCTTGGAGAAAAAGCTGTGAGTATTCTACACAGTGCGTCTATGACTTTTCAGTGTATTCCCTTAAATAGGGCACAACAAGCCCATTCCAGTGTGGTCTAAAAGATGAGAGGACACATGTTTCTCTTAAAAAGCTCTAGATTCTGCCCTTTGGCTTTTCGGTTGTTTTTTTTTTTTTTTTAGTAACACATTCATTCCTTATTGAATTGGCTATGCTTCCTCTTTCCTTGTGACTTTGAAGGTGTTATGAAGATCAATGAGAAAACATCCAATCTTAAGTATCAAATACCCACCCTCCCAGTTCACTCTAATCACCATTACTTGTATTTGAGGAGGAGGACATGGTTATATTTTGAGAGATTGTTTGTTCTTAGAAGCACTGTAGGCAGTTTTGCGTTGTTTTGTCTTAGTCAATCATCTATATCCTGGAAGCTTGTTTTAATCTTAGACCCCAGCCCTGGACCTGCTTAAACGGAATCTGCATTTTAACAAGCCCCCCAGTGGGTTTGTAGTCACAATAAAGACTGGGAAGCTCTGATTTAGAACACAGTTTCTCAAACGTGCCTGCACACTGGAGTCATTTGGGATTTTTGAAAAATATCAGTGCTTGAATCCCACTCCCAGAGATTCTGACTTAATTGCTCTGTGGTGTGGCATCAAGTTATCAAAGCTCCCCAGGTGACTGATTACAGCACGGTCTGAGAACCACGGATGTAGAGATGCATTTCAGGACAACAGAATGCTTTACAGAAAATCAGATTACTTACACCTTCATGTGAATTACTTTAATCAGCTAGTCCTTTCTCCTAAACACCTGTCTCAGGTTATCCAATTTGAAGCAGTAGCAGCTTTGGGAAAGAGGAGCGGAGAGGGTCGCCCCAGGCAGATGGGGATCAAAGGCGTGGGTGGGCTTGTGGCGTCCTGCAGGATTTGCAGGATTAGAGGGCAGCCTGACACTATTGGATAAAACAGTCCAGGGTGCTACAGAAAATTGTTCTTTGCATTGGATAGACCCAAAGATGGCATTTCTACCCCCTTACTTTTCCTGGTAAGTTAAATATTGTCCAAGGTTCCACAGTAGTTGTAGTGTAATCTTCATAGATAAGTAAGACATTTAAACATAAATAACATAGTAGGAGTAAAAAAGGAACATTTAAGAAAGAAATAATAAAAATGGAAGTGCATCACTTCCCAGACTCTAAAAGTTCAAGTTCCTATTTCTTAACAGTGATTGAGTGTCTCTGGGATCATTTCTCTTTCTGTCATATTTTTATTAGCTCTTCCTTGGACTAATGAAATTTAATTATTTTAATTTAAAGTATCTGGTAGGTCAGGATCCTTTTCAATTATCTTCTTTTTTCTTGACATGTGTCCCCATGTTCTCTTTCCATGCAGTGAGGGATCGGTAGTCTTCAGAGGGGTTGATGGTGTAACATTCTGAGGCCTTTTCACTGAGCGAGAGGCTGCTTTGATGAGACCAGAACCATACCTTTAGCCAGAATAACTGCCCGGTTCAAGCTATTTCGTGGCAAAGTCCACCTGGATCTTTGACACTAATTTGAGAACTTGGCCTTTGCTTTTTTTGAATATAGAAATAGTAACCAGAATATTAGTAATAATATTATCATTATTACTATTAAAGCAACTTTTTCCAACAGCTGTGTGATATCAAGCTGGGGTCAATGTAGCAATCCTTTGAAATCTTTTTTTAAATTTATTTTTATTTATTTTATTTTTTTAATTAATTTTTATTGGAGTATAGTTGCTTTACAATGAAATATTTTTTTAAACAGCTAAAATTTTAGATTTACTTCTGAAAATGTAATTACATTTCTAAAAACTGAAGTATAGTTGATTTACAATGTGTTAGTTTCAGGTGAACAGCAAAGTGAATCAGTTACACATATACACATATTTTTTTTCAGATGCTTTTCCCATATAGGTTATTACAAAACATTGAGTAGAGTTCCCTGTGCTATACAGTAGGTCCTTGTTGGTTACCTATTTTATATATAGTAGTGTGTGTATGTTAATCCCAATCTCCTAATTTATCCCTTCCCCGCTTCCCCTTTGGTAACCATAAGTTTGTTTTCTACGTCTGTGCGTCTGTTTTTGTTTTGTAGATAAGTTCATTTGTATCATCCTTTTAGATTCCACATATAAGCGATATCATATGATATTTGTCTTTCTCTGTCTGGCTTGCTTCACTTAGTATGATCATCTCCTAATTGTTTTTCCTAGAAGGGGTAGAGATGCAAACTTCGTGCTATTCGTGATCTCTACTGCCATCTACTGGAGGAAAGAGT
>NW_006793375.1:644448-657497 GCF_000442215.2 Lipotes vexillifer
GAACGCTTTTTTCTCTTTCAACAGGTTTTTCCTGGACGATGCAAATACACAAGCCATTGGTTTAGCACTGAAACACAAGAACAAATTACCTTGTTTACAAAAAAATTTTTTTCCTTTGAACCTCCAGTTTATTCTTTTTTTTTTACATTTACACATATCCAAGAATTTACTCTAAAAATAGTAAAAACTCAGCATATTTGTCTACAGTATATGGACATTTTAACTAAAACCAATGGCTCACGTGACACCCATCTATAAACCTTCCCTCCGGGTGTTTATTTCAGCTTACATCAAACTAAATTAAAAGGGCCAGTGAACGCCATGGTTCTTAAAGCATGGCTGCAGGACCAGCAGCATTAGCACCACCTGGGAGCTTGTAAGAGATGCGATTTCTTGGGTCTCCTCCCAGACCTTCTGAATTAGAAACTCTGAGGCTCAGGCCCAGGATTCAGTGGTTTAACAAGCCCTCCAGGTGATGCCGATGCACACTCAAGTTGGAGGTCACTGACTTCACGCAGCGCAAGAATCTTTGGCATATTAGACAATTTAAAAATAACGCTTGTGGGGAAATCCCTGGCGGCCCAGTGGTTAGGACTGCACGCTCTCACTGCCAAGGTCTGGATTCATTCCCTGCTCGGGGAGCTCAGATCCCACAAGATCCCACAAGATGCACGGCGCGACCAAAAAAACAAGCTTTTAGAATATCAGGTTTTAATGTACCCCATGATCTCTACTGAGCAGTGTTTTTCTTTTGAATTTGCAGTATGAATGGAATGACAATGAAATGTACTTGTTCCGGTCGTCTGTTGCATACGCCATGAGAGAGTATTTTTCAAAAGTCAGAAACGAGACCATTCCTTTTGGGTGAGTTGATTTGCTGTACTGTCAATCAGTATTTCCCTTACTCTTGGGTCTAAGAAAATATTATGCTTCAACTTTTATTCAAATGAAATTAAGAAAAACCTCCTAATAACTTTTAAATCTCTTTGATCTCCTGGAATTTGGGCCGGTCTATTTAGGGCTGATTGTGACTTATTTGACTCGTAGGTGACAAGAGCACTGTTATTATTAAACGGCTCTCTCCTTGCCTCTCTCCTCCCTTTCCACCCCCTTCCCTCCTCTTTCCTCTTTTCCTCTCCCCTTCTTTTCCCCAAATGCTCTCATCCACGCTCAGCACTGAAAAAAAGCAGAAATCTCTGCTTTCATTCGTGAGCTTATATTCTAATGTATCTGTTTTGTGTGTGTGTGTGTGTTATAGACAATCGACAAAATATGTAAATATGTAAGTAGTAGAATTCGATGGTGATAAGTGCTAGGGAGAAAAATTCAACAGGAAAGGAGCTAGGGAGTGATGGTGTGTGTGTGTGTGTGTGTGTGTGTGTGTGTGTGTGTGTGTGTGTGTGTGTGTGTAGGGTTCAATTTTAACTAGAATGGTCAGAGAAAGCCTTGTTAATATTTGAGCAAATAGCTGAAACAGGAAAGAGAGTCAGAGGTGCAGACTGTGAGGAAATGTTTCAGCTGGGAGAATAGCAAGTGGAACGATCCCGAGGGACAAATATCCTTCACCTCTTGAAGGAGCAGCAAGGAGGCTAGTGTGGCTGGAGCACAGTGATCTAATAGAAGACCAGTGGGAGATGTGGTCATGGTGGGACTGGGCCAGGTCGGGTGGGGAGGCGAGAAGAAAGTTCATGTGTGCCTCCCAAGCTGTTCTAAGGCCATTGGCTTTCCTTCCGGGTGAGAAAGGCTCTGAGCCCTGTGATCTGCCTTGGGTTTTATTAGGATCAGTCTGGCAGCTGTGAGAGCAGAGTCTTGTCACATCTACTGTCAGCCCCGCTCATCACCCTCACCGTGGGGGTAACATGACAGTTTTTGCTGGGAGGGGCAAGGTTCGAAGATATCAACGCACCACCTCTGTCCATGGAACAGGGCCATTGCTGCCTGCCATGTTGTTTAGCACGAGTCTGGGTCAACAATGATTCCTTGCTGATTCTGCTACTGCTTTCAGTTTGAAATTTTTCTATGATTGGAAAAAAAAAACAAAACTGTTGTTCTTATACGGTGGCAGAACTAACAGTGCCAAGACTTGCTGTCACACCTTATGTAGTTGAGTTCGTGTGCTTTGGGCACTATTAAGCTTGTTGGGACAATTACATCCTTCCATGACGGGCCCTGCCCCATGTCTCCCTACTTTACCCTGTGATCCTCCCCCCATCTCCTTTTCACCAGCAGAAGTTTTCATTCTCTTTACAGTGTCTTCTGTGCCACCAGGGAAGATATTTCTTTTGTTTCTCCACAGGGAGGAGGACGTGTGGGTGAGTGACTTGAAACCAAGAATCTCCTTCAACTTCTTTGTCACTTCACCTAAAAATGTGTCTGACATCATTCCTAGAACTGAAGTTGAAGAGGCCATCAGGTGATATTTTACTTTCTAATGCATGATAGCAGGGCAAGGGGGTTCCCCAATGCAGCAACAACAGTAACGAATATTTTGGTGTGCTTTTACAGTGCCAGGCACTCTTCTGAGTTATTGACATGTTTTTCCTCATCTTAAAAACTTGGGTTTTAATTCCAGAATCTCACAGCAAGGGGATTGTCTTAATTGGGCTTATCCAGATGCAGGTCCTTAGACAAGGATTTGAGTGTAAGTAGTTTATTTGGGAGGTGACCTCAAGAAACACGGATGGAGGAATGTGGACCTGAGACAGAATGGAAGGAAGGTAATAAAGGACACGTTATGAGCAAGTTACCACTGTGGGCAGCTAGAGCTCCATTCTGCTGGGAATTCTGGGAGACGGCGTAGAATATGCACCTCAGTTGTCCCATCAGAGCTGGGGTATTTATTCACCACCTCCCATCAGTCACTGGTTGAGAACTGCTTACAGGGGAGACTAACTTCCCAGCATTGCTGGCCTGCAGGCAGGGCCGAGTCTTGTGGCCTGAGAATGCTCTTGGGAAAAGGCAGCAGGTACTGGCTGAAGGAAGTCTGGCCAGCACACCCGGAAAATGGTAAGAGCAGAGGGCACATGGGCAGGTGTCGCCATCATTTGCTGTAGGGACTTTGATGTAGGACCCATTTAACTAACCAAAGTCTGAAACAAGGTAGGCAAGGATAGGATTCGTTAGACACTGGTTAGCCTCCATTCCAAAAGAGGCACTTGCTATTGGTGGTGAGTGTTCAGAAGGGATAGTTTTCCCAATTTTCCTCAGCTGTTTCCCAAAACAGCAATAGTGAAGAATGGAGAGATGTAGGTGTTTCCCCTTGTCATTAAAAAAAAAAAAAAAAAGCCTTAAGCTACTTACTGCTACAGGAAGTGCACACTAGGTGGCACTCTTGAGCTGGGCCTAGAAAATCTGTTTTAGTGGGGTTTACAACCGGAGCACGCCCAGAGACTCACTGGCTGCCTCCACGTGACTTGTCCTGGGGAAAAGCGCCAGCTGAGATCATCATGAAGGAGCCCCGCCCTCCTGCAAGCTACAGGGGTCCTCAAACTTCCTGCTTCCAGAATGCCCAGACTCTTTCAGGCAGAGGTTGCCAGGGGTGACATGCCTAATGCTGCTTTGATCTCTCTCTCTCTCTCTCTCTCTCTCTCTCTCTCTCTCTCTCGGTGGACTTTGACCTCCTCCTGACCTGCCCTATACCCAAGGGCAGGAGGATGTGATGCCAGACACTTTGGTTTTCAATCTAGAATATTAAACATTTCGCTGTTTTTTGTTTTAAAAATAATCCTCACCTTTTTTTTGGCAAAGGCTCCTTCCCTGTATTCCTCCCCAGTGCTGCCTTTTAGTGATAATTTTGGATGTCACCACCTTTCATTTGGAAAATACAACTGTCGAGACTTGTGTAGAGGGACTGTTTCGTTTATAGAAGAGGTGGATGCAATTGTCCTTTTCCGTTATTTGATATAACATCATTGTAGACATACCCTGACAGAAGGGAAATTCTTACCAAACATGCTAACTTTGCCTTTACAACCCAGTAGTCACAAATGAACAAATGCCAAACATTTGCACGTTTCCACACTTGCAGCCTAATTTTCCAATGGAGCTGTTTCCAAGCCTAATCTAGGTTACAAGATAGGAAAGAAGTATAATTGTCAAAACTCAAATCTTTCACTGAACCTGGTTATTTACTTTGATTTCATTGCTTTTTTAGGTATACATTTTTAGGATAAGCCTTATCAAATCCGTTTGGGAACAGTGTTATAAGGAGTCAATAATTGCACACAGTTTTCTTTTGCCTAAGTGTTTTGCTTTTGGGAATAGGATGTCCCGGGGCCGTATCAATGATGCTTTCCGCCTGGATGACAGCAGCCTGGAGTTTCTGGGGGTTCAGCCGACGCTGGCACCCCCTTATAAGCCACCTGTCACCGTATGGCTGATTATCTTTGGGGTCGTGATGGGAGTGGTAGTGATTGGTATTGTTGTGCTCATCTTCACTGGCATCAGAGATCGAAGAAAGTAAGTGACCTTTCTTAGACTTATCTGTCCTAAAACAGAAAGGTTTAGGGAAAACTAACTGGAAATTTTGCAGTAAGTGGTAGGTTGTACAAGCCAATTCCTTATTTGGACAATTTCGCAGCTACATATTCTTATGCATCCCCTAGAAATTTACCAGATTTCATCAGCACTTTGCCTCCCTAGCAAAGCCCCACCATACAGGACATGTCCAGCCTGGAGTTGGCTGGTGTGCCCTGGTAAACTCCAGCCTGGCCCACAGCATCATTGCCCCACCGCTAAGAGGCACTCCAAGCCCAGCAGGAGTGAGTGGGCTCAGGGTGTTATCCTTACTGATGAGTCCTCCTCGGTCTAGAGCTGACCTTAGAGGCTGGATTAGTGATGGATTTGAACTGTGAAATCATTCGAGAAGGAGCTCTGAGATTTGCTCCAAACTGCTACACTCGAGTCCTCTTCATCCCTCCTCTGATAGCACAGACGCCCTGCTGTCCCCTCAGTTCATGGGTCAGGCTGAGTTGAAGATCCAAGTTCATGGAGGATTTAAACCACCAGAGACCTGATGTATAGTCTTGCCCTGCCACTAGATTTGTTTTCTGACCTTGAGACGTCATTTACGTTTGTTGGGCTTATATAATTGAAGTTAATCATATTTTATAGCACCTAACAAAACTCTTTGCACGCTTTCGGCTGTTTAAACATGTTCTTTAATTTTTACATGCACTAGTCTATTTTGCTCAGTTTTCTTCACTATATTATTTGTTCTCCCAAGTAACTTCATTTTAAAAAATAGGCATTTACTAGAATACATTCATATAGTTAAAATTTTTTAAGTACAAAAGGATACACAGAGTCTTCTGTCACTCTTTGCTTCCAAGTTCCCTTCCCAAAGCCAACAAAAACGATCGGCTTTTTAAAAATTTTTATTTTATACTATAGTTGATTTACAATGTTCTGTTAGTTTTAGGTGTGCAGCAAAGTGATTTAGTTATACATATATCTCTTCTTTTTCAGATTCTTTTCCCATATAGTGTATTACAGAGTATAGAGTTCCCTGTGTTATACAGTAGGTCCTTATTGATTATCTGGGTTTTTTTTGTTTTGTTTTGTTTTTTTGCGGTACGCGGGCCTCTCACTGTTGTGGCCTCTCCTGTTGCGGAGCACAGGCTCCGGACTCGCAGGCTCAGCGGCCATGGCTCACGGGCCCAGGCGCTCCGGTACGCGGGCCTCTCACTGTTGTGGCCTCTCCTGTTGCGGAGCACAGGCTCCGGACTCGCAGGCTCAGCGGCCATGGCTCACGGGCCCAGCCGCTCCGCGGCACATGGGATCTTCCCGGACCAGGGCACGAACCCGTGTCCCCCGCACTGGCCGGCGGACTCTCAACCACTGCGCCACCAGGGAAGCCTGATTATCTGTTTTATATACAGTAGTGTATATATGTTAATCACAATCTCCTAATTTATCCCTCCCTGCCCTTTCCTCTTTGGTAATCACAAGTTTGTTTTCTAAGTCTATGAGTCTTTCTGAAAAACGATCAGTTTTTTGGAGACCCAATGAATCAGAATCTGTGTTTTAGTAACACCTGCAGACTTGGACACACATTACAGTTTAACAAGCACTCCTCTACATACTAAAAACTTGCACATGAGACGCTATTCCAAAGTTAATTCATTAAAGAAATTATTTGGAAGCCCCTCCTTCATGCTATACACTATGTTAATAGAAGGTACATACAAAAATAAGACTGTCAACCCCGCTCATGTATTTCTTACATTAGTGTTCTCAGTGATTGTATGATGTAAATATGTAATTATCTTCATGTATATATAAAACAGATTCAGAGAGGCCAAGAAACTTTCTCAAGTTTGCACGGCTAGTCAGTAACACATGAGGATATATGCTTGGTTTCTAAAGCTGCTTATTGTACCACAAAGCAGGCCTACCCTGATCTTTATACTTTGGAAGCTGATAATTTAGTGGGGAAGCTTTTTAAAATGAAGTGATTGGCTGAATGACCACTGAGTTCCTAAAAATAATAATAATGGTCAGTATTTATTGAGGATTACCGTGAGTACTCTGCCAGCATTATTTCATTGACTTCACATGATTGCCATCATTTGCCGAATAGGCAAACTGAGACACAGAGGCCGCTGCTCTCTGACTCCAGAGCTTATACCCTAACCAATCTCCTGTGCTCTGCCAGCCATCGTGCCGACCAATCACGGGCCTAAAGAAGTGAATCCGATGCATTCTGGGTGCCTATAGTCCATTGAGAGGGGACTGGTATGCAAATGAGTACAGGTGATTAGATGCTGAGACAGAAAAGATGCCTGGGCCCAGTGGAGTCCAAGGGAGGCCGTGTCATTCTAAGATCACAATATTAAGGTGCCTTCACTTTATTTAACAGGAAAAATCAAGCAAGCAGTGAAGAAAATCCTTATGGCTCCGTGGGCTTGAGTAAAGGAGACAATAATTCAGGATTCCAAAATAGTGATGATGTTCAGACTTCGTTTTAGAAAAATCTCTTTTATTTCCTCTTGAGGTGATCTTATTGTATGTAAATGTTAATTTCACAGTACAGAACATAGAAGATTATAAGGATGTCATTAAATGTCAAAGCTGTGTCTCTGTTCAGGAAAAGTTGTCCAAAGAAGACATGCCTGAGGAGAGGGCATCTTCACTTGCATCGCCTTTAGTATTTGTTTCTGCCTCAGGATTTGACTTTTCTGTTTCCTGAAAGAGGTGTTTCTATTTGAGAATAGAGAAAGTTTGTCTTTGGCCTCACACGCTGTTCAGGGGTAATAGAAATGGAAATGTCCATTGTGCTGCTGGAGTTGAAAAGAAAGGAGACATGGGAGGAGCAGGTGTTGGGCTCTGCTGTGGAACCTGGGTGGATCACTCTTAAAGACGGTGCCTGTGAACAGACGGAGCTTCAGGGATGGAGAACAGCACGCACTGTTCACTTGGATTGAATTCAAGTGTAAAGGATGTCATGCTCTCTTCACATTAACTTGATCTAAGTACTCTAGTGATTTCCCCCAGAGATGATTGGACTGGAACATGCCTTCTTCAGGGTGACAGGGCTACAGAAGAGAGAAGAATCCAGAGAGCCATTGGAGGACATTGCCTTCTCACTTCCAAGCTGCTTGATCACCATCTTCCTGACAACATCAAACTAGCCCCAGGGGCCTCTGTGAACCCCCCTCCAGAGCACCTGTGACAGAAACTCGCTTCCGTTGCTCTCTAACTGTGGAGTGCATGGAGATCCCAACTGAATGTCACCCTCTGAAGTGGGCTCCCAATCTCTTTAATCTTTTGTATTTGCCCACAATGTCTGAGTAGTGCTGAGCACGAAGCAGACACTCAGTAAATACTCGATTTACACACTCATGTGGTCTCATGTGTGCTTCTGTGCTCGGGTTTCTGTGGCTTCAGTCTGCTTTTCACTTCCAGGGACAGAGTTGCCATCTGACTGTCCAGGACTCTTGACCTCCCATATGTCTTGGAATGTATCCCAATGCCTTCAGTTGCTTTATATTTCTTGTATAAATCAATTATAAAATCAGTCGAAAAAGAGTTGTGTTAGAGTGTCTACACCATCAGGTTAGGAACCGAACCTGGTAATGCTTTCATATATCTCAGAGCCCCCAGCCCAGTTCTGAGCACAGCATCCAATACAGACCTGAAAACTGATTTAAAGTGGATTAAATAGGTGAAAATATCCAAACTTTACCCATCAATTCACTTTACGTGGTGACCAGCATACTGTTAGAGTAACTTTGTCAAGTAAGGAGAACTAGCAGCTCCTGCTCAAAAGACCCGAATTTCCGGATGGCTTTTAAGGAAGGGCTCTTAAAGGCAACATTAGGGGTGAGGGTCGTAGGGGGCCTGATCAGCTTGTGGACATTCTTCTGATTGATTGGTGGTGAGGTAATTGGGTGGTATTTCTGGAGTCAGCATCATCAACCTTCTGGTTCTAACCAGTCTGGGGTCTACTTGTGGTCAGCATGCAGTTAAGTTCTTCCACCTGGTGGGGGTTTTAGTATCTGCAAAACAACTCAAGGATACGGCTCAGGATATTATCTGTAGCCCTTGAGGAGGAACTAAAGGTCCTTGACTTTGCTTTATGGCTAAACTATTACTGTCTTGATTGACTGTTTTTCTTTGTTCCTGCATTTTCTCATTTCTCTTATTAAATTTGCCCTTTGAAACTTGGGGAAGGCCTAGGGAGCCAAAGATTTTCTACAAACAAGAGGCAGGGGGAGGGGTCATGTCCCCAGGAAGGTCCCATAGAGTCCTGCTGAGCTTCATTTTTAGAAGATCAAATATGTAAAAATAAGGAGAAGAAAGGAAAACACCTTTCAAGGTGGGGGACCAGGAAGACCTAGTTTGAGCGTGAGAAATCATTCTTGGGGGGCTTTAACAGTCTGTGGTGCAAATCTCTGGTGGACGGAATCAGCAGCACATTTCATTATATATTGAGATTTTCGTACCGCAGTAAAAAAAAATAGAAGACTATTATCATAAGTCGATTCTGCTGAAAATAAAGGAATCATTATTTAAATGTCAAGAGACAAATAACCAAGAGGGATCATTCACAATAGCTGGGGGGTGAGGGGTGAGTGGGATGAGGAAGGGTGTGAATGTCTCTTAAGGGAGATCGTTAACATATCTGGAAAATAGTAGCAGGGTTTCATTAGTGTCTTTTCACTGTAATAATGCCCTTCACATAAACTTTCTCTTTCCCATCTTGACATTACAGACATGACAATGATGTACTCCAAAATGATGAAAGCCTATGGGTTCAGTAGCAGACCGTGAAGGTGGGCATTCCCAGGAAGCTTGAAAGCTAAGGCACCTTTTAGTGATAGCCATAAGAAGGTAAAATAGGACTCCTGTACCTTTGTGTCAAGATAGAAGACAGAAGGAGAAAGTTCAGTTATCAAACTAGCCAGAAGCTCCAGGGCCCCAAAGTCAAGGATTTTAAACGATTACAGTAGCGCCCACCCTCCCCCACCCCCCATCCACGGTTTCACTTTTGACGGTTTCAGTTACCCGCGGTCAACCACTATATGAAAATATTAAATGGAAAATTTCAGAAATACAGAATTCATAAGTTTTAAAGTGCGTGCCGTTCTCAGTAGCGTGATGAAATCTCGCGATTTCAGCTCTGCTCCCCCGGGAGCTGAATCATCTCTTTGGCCAGCATGTCCCACCCGTTAGTCAATTAGTGGCTGCGGTTATAACATCTGCTGTCGCAGTGCCGCACTGCTGTGTTGAAGTGACCCTGATTTTACTTAATCCTGGCTCCAAAGCGCCAGAGGAGTGATACTGGTGATTCGGAAATGCCAGAGAGAAGACCTAACGTGCTTCCTTTAAGTAAAAAGGTGAAAGGTCTCAATAAGGAAAGAAAGAAAATCAGATGCTGAGGGGGCTGAAGCCTACGGTAAGACCAAATCTTTTATCGGTGACATTGTGAAGAAAGAAAAAGATATTCATACTAGTTTTGCTGTCACACCTCAAACTGCAAAAGTTATGGCCACAGTGTGTAAATGCTTACTTAAAATGGAAAAGGCATTCAATTTGTACAGTAAGATACTCTGACAGAGAGACCACATTCACATAACTTTTATTACAGTATTCTGTTATAATTGTTCTATTTTATTATTAGTTATTGCTGTTAATCTCTTACTGTGCCTAATTTATAAATTTAACTTAATCATAGGTATGTATGTATAGGAAAAACGTAGTATATATGGGGTTTGGTATCATCCTCAGTTTCAGACATCCACTGGGGGTCTTGGAATGTATCCCCTGCAGATAAGGTGGGAGTACTGTACAAAGCAACAATCTAATACAAGATCATGGTTATACTTGAGTTGAAATTGAAAATAGTTAAGTGTAAGGAAAAAGGCATCAAGTTATACCTTAGCATCTTTAAAAATTGTGTCTATGTGACACATAGTATATTATTGAATTATGTTATTTAACTTTAGTTTTATATTTGTGTACATAATGACATGAATTCATTTTTCTGATTTGGATATCAAATGAGAATTGTATCATTTGGATTGAATTATGGACCACTTAACGGTGCCCGCTACATAATGAGGTCCCCTAGGGCAGTTTGGACTGACTTCACAGAAACATCTGGGAGCTTGTTAAAAATACAAATTCTTAGGCTGCACTCAGACCTGCTGTACCAGAATCTCTGGGGTAGTTCCTAAGGAACCTGTGTTTTAATAAACTCTCCATTTGATTCTCATACATGCTAAAGATTGAGAACATTGAAACATGAAGGCAAGTGTCACAATTTCCATACTTGCTAATAGCATATTTAATTATCATGATAGTGGTGATATTAAGAAAAGAACAAATATCCAACAATTTTTCAATTCTGTTCAATCCTTACATATGGTACACACCCTCTCTATTTTGCAATCAATCAGAAGATGTGCTTCTGCTGTAGGCTGGGAAGTATAATATTAAGAGCAGCATAAAGAAAATGACTAATTTGACCTGAATTTCAAGGAAATCTTTTGTTTCCTACCTTGTTCGTTTCTAGATAATAGAACAAACAGCACACAAAATACCATTAAGAAGAACTAGCTAAATTACAATGTCTGTGCTTTGCTACATCCCTTAAAAAGAATGAAAATGTTGGCCAACATTTACACTCATTCTCATCAGAACTTCTCATTTCTTCTTCAAGGTTTGTCTTTTTCCCGAAGTGGTTCAATGGAAGATAGGAGTTGCTGAAATGTGGGCCGCTTTTCTGGAAGCTAAATAAAAGAAAAACCCAATGGTTTAGTTTATGAGGGCTACGGTTAAAAATAAACTATGTAAAATATTTATACCTCAGTCCTAAAACTAGCAAATTTTACAATGTGGAAACACTATAGACGTTTCTTCTAAAGGGAAAACAATTAGAGCCCTAAGAATTGGGGAAGAAAAGGTATCTTTATTTGCATGAGATACGACTGCAGGCCTTGGAAAACCAAGAGAATTAATGATAGAACCAACCCAAATAATAAAGGAATTCACCAGGAGAGCAGTATATAAAATTAACTTACAAAACCAATAGCCTTCCTGTATGTGTACAATAACCAATTAGAAGATGTAATGGAAGAGAAAACCCCATTTACAATAGCAACAACACCTCAATAAAGTACGAACAAAATGTACCCCCCGCAAATGAGGAAAACTTTAAAACGCTGCTGAAAAATACAAACGTAGACTTGAACACATAGAAGAAAACATTGCTTGTCCTTGAATAGGACACACCAATACCATAAAGATGGTCAATTTCCCGAGTTAAAATGCAAACCAAATACAGTCTCCTCCAAAATATGAACAAGCTGGCTTCAAGCTGAACAAATTGATTATCTAGTTTGTGGATTTTTAAATACGTAAAATAGCTAAGAAAACGATAAAGAAAGATGAGCAATGAGGGGGTGCTAAGCCTACCTAGTATTAAAACATGTTAAATACAGCAGAAACTAATACAGCATTGTAAATCACTATACTCCAATAAAACTTGATCAAAAAAATTAGACATTAAAAAAAGTGTTATAAAGTCTCTGTAATTAAAACAATGCAGTGCTAACTCATGAATAGAGACCAGAGAACAGAAGAGAAAGTCCCCAAATGAATCCAAATACCTATGGAAATTTACTATCCTGTTACTGGGTATTTTGACACCATTCGATAGAATGTTATTGCTGGGGATAACATAGTCTTTTAATAAATGGTGCCTCAACAACTAAGTAGTCATTTAGAAAACGAAATCTTTGGATCCATACTTTTTATTCCATATACCAAAACAAACAGACTAGATCAGACACTTAAATGTAAAAGAATGAAACCATAAAAGTACTAGAGGAAAATCTGAGTGAACACCTTTGCAATGTGGGTGTGGGAAAGCCTATCTAACTATAACTCAGTTTCCAGAAGCAAAAAAAGCAAATAATGATGTAGTCAACTGTATTTTTTTTAAAAGAAAGTTTTGCATGGCAAAGAACATCATAAATTGAATCAAAGATAAGTGACAAACTGGGAGAAAATAATTACAATTTATGTCAGAGGTAGAGTATTAATCTCCTGAAGTTATAGAGGGATCTTTAAAATTGAGGTGGGAGGAACAAAAACCTTATAGAAAAAGGGAAAAGACATGACATATAATTCTCAGAAAGATATACAAGTGCTCTTCAAAATATGCCTCACTCATAGTGAAAGATGTACCTAGGAAAGCTGCACTAAAATGCCGTTTCTCGTCTATCAGATTGGCAGCAATTCAGAAGCTTAACAAAGGTCTGTGTTGCTAGAGGGCCGATGCCTGTGGAGAGGAATTTGTATGCTCTTTTTTTTTTTTTTTTTGTAAGAAAGAAAGGGAAACAAAACCACACACCTATACATACGTGTTCATTTTTGCACAAAGAAATACGGGAAAGCTAAACTGGAATCTAATGAAAATTGTGAATTTTCTCCCCAAAATTGTGAAATAAAGTATCAAAAAGAAAGGAGACCAAACTGTACAAAACACTCACTATAAGCAGGACCTTCAGCTGGGGACTGCCCCCGTGCAACCCCCCCCCCCC
>NW_006793375.1:657668-673900 GCF_000442215.2 Lipotes vexillifer
CCCCCCCCCCCCCAATGGATTCTGCCCCAATTCTCACACTTTCACGGACCAACTGTAGGAAGAAGGCAGTTCCTTCCTGTTCAGGGCCCCCTGTCCATCTGGCGGTGCAGGCACATTCCCAGGAGTTGGAGTGGGGCGGGCCAGGGAGGGGCCCAGCTTCAACTCAAACACCCTTGTCGGCTCCTCTTCTCTGTCGGCCAGGTGACAGCAGTGAGTCTGCCTGGTCGTGGGCAGTGCCAGGTCTCTAACCCTCCTCTGACCCAGTCTGACCCTCTAGTGCCGCCTAAGTCTCTCAGCCCCTTTACATTTGGGGTAAAAAAGAGTGGGGGAGGGCTTCCCTGGTGGCGCAGTGGTTGAGAGTCCGCCTGCCGATGCAGGGGATGCGGGTTCGTGCCCCGGGCTGGGAAGATCCCACGTGCCGTGGAGCGGCTGGGCCCGTGAGCCATGGCCGTTGAGCCTGCTCGTCCGGAGCCTGTGCTCCACAATGGGAGAGGCCACAACAGTGAGAGGCCCACATACCGCAAAAAAAAAAAAAAAGAGTGGGGGAGGGCTTCCCTGGTGGCGCAGTGGTTGAGAGTCCGCCTGCCGATGCAGGGGATGCGGGTTCGTGCCCCGGGCTGGGAAGATCCCACGTGCCGTGGAGCGGCTGGGCCCGTGAGCCATGGCCGTTGAGCCTGCTCGTCCGGAGCCTGTGCTCCACAATGGGAGAGGCCACAACAGTGAGAGGCCCACATACCGCAAAAAAAAAAAAAAAGAGTGGGGGAGCCTTAGATAGTATTTCAAGTGACATTGGGTGGGAAGTCACCAAGTGCCCATATTCCAAGAAGAATTTAAGCTAAAAGATAAAATGTTACGTGATGCAGTCAGTAACTCTTCCAAAGTGGAATTCTAGGCTCCAACACAAGAGATGAGGAACTCTTTAAATCCTGTGCAGTCATTTATTCCTAGCACCCGCATAGTGCCTGGTGCACAGCCGCTCTATTAATATGTAACAACAACGACAACCACTTAGAGCACTTACTGTTCTAAGGACTTTATAATATTAACTCATTCAATCCACACAATAATCCTATCAGTTAAGTACTATTTTATAGTGAAGCACAGAGATGTTAGGAGGCTTATGCAAGGTCCCACAGCTAGCATTCAACCCAGAGCTAGCATTCTGGCTCCAGAGTCCACATGCTTAACCACGACACTGATCTGTCTTTTACGAGTGAATGAATGAATGCGTGAACGCATGACGGCAGCATTA
Organism: Lipotes vexillifer; assembly: GCF_000442215.2. NCBI lineage: Eukaryota > Metazoa > Chordata > Mammalia > Artiodactyla > Lipotidae > Lipotes > Lipotes vexillifer. The sequence goes on from NW_006793375.1 coordinate 658,921, forward strand.
GGCCCATTTGTCAATGAGGCCACGCCGTATAATGGCTATGGGCTGCGGGCTCTTAGATGAATGTTCTTAGAAGTCTCCTATTATCACATCACTCGCAAATGTCTTCAGGGGCTCCGTGTTGCCTATAGAAAGCCAAACTCACACTCCTCTCCTTGTCATTCAGCCTACAGAATCTGGACCAGACGTACTCTTCCAAACTCATTTCCAGCCCTTCCAACCACAGCTCCAGCCAAGCACGCAGTGCTCATTCCTGCCTCCCCACCTGTGCTTGTGCTGGTCGCTCTCACCTGGACACCCTTGAACTGTGTCTCCACCCACATAGTCGGGGAAGCTCTGTACAGCTTTCCAGACGTGGCTCAGATAACGATGCGTTCCGGAAGCTGGGCTCCCTGTGTCCTCTGAGCTCTTCCTGTGCTTACTTGTCTATGTTTCTAATTTGCACATATAATTATAAGCTACTTGCTGTTTTCAGTCCCACAAAAAAAGATACTCTTATTCTCTCCCTGCATGGAAGGCTTTTATTCAGCACTTGGGAGACAGGGGAAGGGAGAACAGACTGGTGTCCATTCTGTGCTCTCTACACGTGTTATTTGTTCTCTGTTACACGTTTTCTCCTTGAGGAGAGACCCTCTAGTGTTGTGGTTGAGAACAGGGCCTCTGACACTAGCCAGCCTGCCTCTTACTAGCTGTGTGAGCTTGGGCGAGTCACTTAACCTCCCTGGGTCTCTGTTTCCACTTCTGTTCGTTTAGCCATGATAAGAGTACCTACTCATAGTGTGTTTCCTGTTGAATAAATGAGTTAATATTCGTAAAGTCCTTAGCACACTGCTGATATAAGTTGTTTGTTAAGCTGTTGGCGCCTACAGTGCTGGTTTCAGATCACAAACATCTGAGGGCAGGGGCCCAGGGCCATTTCCACCTGCTCTGTAGCAGGTGCCCCACCCCACCCCACCCCACCCCACCCCACAAATGTAAGCTTTTACATGACTATTTGAAAGTTAAATTAATCTTTTCCTCCCCACCCCACCCCACCCCCGTCCCCGCCTCAAAAACGCTTCTTCCGGCGGTGACGCAGCCACCGGCCCGGATGCGCCCGGCGCCTGCTCGCTCCCGCCAGTGGATCACTCGCCTCGTGCCAGCAGCTGTGCATGACCTGGTAGACGGTGTCCCACGCCAGCTGGGGCCGGTAGAGCCGGTGGCCCTGAGAGACCTTCACGACCACCTGCGAGTTGTCGTACAAGTCATAGGGCTGCTTCCCCAGGCTGAACACTTCCCACATCAGGATCCCTGCACCATGGGGAGGGCGGCGGCGGACAGAGGAGAGAGAGCCAGCGTCAAAAGGTACAGTTTGTCGAACGAGCTTCACACGGCAGGTCAGGAAGGCTCTGGGTCAGAGCCGGGATCCCTGGGGGATGAGTCTAAGCATGGAGGACGGGGCGGTAGGGAGGGCGGGCCTGGACCATAGCTTCCGGAGCCCAGGCTCTCTTCTCCCTGTTCCCTGAGACCCGGACGCCCATTCTTGCCGGGAAACGGGGAACCGGCCAGGGCAGCTGCAGGGGGAGCTCCCTGGGGTCAAGGACCTTGGGCTGCTTCAGAGGGGCGGCTGAGGCCTGGTCCAACCCACAGTGACAACCCCCAGCTCCAGCCCTTAGGAGTAATGGATGGGAGTCCTCACCCTTTCTCTCTGCCTTGGCAACTGTTTCACTGCACCATCAAATTACCTTTTGGTGGAAATTTAAGATAAAATCATGGGCAACGCTCCCCCTTTTCTATTGCCACAGTGTTCTAGAATACTTTGTGGGTCAGGTGTCCTTTCAAGGATCTGATTAAAATCATTAGCTGTTCCTCGGGGAAGTGAATGCACAGCATTTTCGGGCTCCTTTTCTGGAAGTTCACAGGGTATTTTCTGGCAGTATCCAGTGTACGGTGGACTCCAGGTTAAGAAACCGAGTTCTGGTCATGGTGGTCAAGAGGGTTGCATTTGGGGCCAGGCAGACGTGCCTTTTGAGGCCCAGGTTTGCCACTTACAGGCTGGGCGACTTTCTTGGTCCTTCTCAGCTCTGCTTGCTTGCTGTGATATGCGGATATCTGCACATCACAGAGTTGTCATGAGGACTGAATAGGGTAAAACACGCGGAGCATTTAGAAGGGCACTGGAGACGTTTTCAATGCTCTCTAAATGGTGGCCATTGTGATGTTGTACTGGCCAAGCCAGAGAATTCCAGCGCTCAGCCAGCTTCAAAAGCTTGGAAAACTAGAAATACGTAAGAAGGGAGAAAATTGTTCTAGAACCATAACTGAAGTACTGACTTCAAAACTTTCACTTTTAGGGCTACAGATTTTTTTTGTAAAATATTTACAGTAAGGCAATGTTACGAGTTATGGTGGCTGTGTTTTTTTTAAACAAATATTCTAAAACAACCATCCAAAAACGTGTTGCCCCTTTCACAGTTGTCTCTTTGGAAGGCTAACCACTTATCTCAAGAACAATATCATTGCTTAAAATATCTGTGGGACTCCTCTTTGAGAATTGCTTTCAGAGGTCCTGGTTTATTTTGAGTATCTTCACTGGGGACAGATTATTTAAGAATGAATTTAGTTCTTGGAAACAGCCAGAAAATATTTGGAGCCAAATTATGGCACATAAGGTAAGCAGTCGACCTGGGTAATGCAATGTTTTGGTCAAAACCCAGCTGTGACTATTGAGTAAGGATACCGATTTTTAAAAATATCTCTCATAAGGCATATCATTTGACACAAAGAGATTGAAGCTAATTCTGACAAGTTCATCATCACAAAATGACATCAAGTATTCACCAAAATGCTCTCTGTGGTTTTTCCTTTTTCTGTACACATTGGATTGTTATTATTTTTTACAATGAACAATACCAATTTTACAAAAGGAATAATTATTTTTAACAGTTGTCACATAGAAAACTAAGCAGCTAACTACATTTTCCTTTCTTCAGGCTGTCATGTAGAAAGTCAAATTGTGCTTATGGACTCAGACAGGCATGAAATAGTTCTCAGTTGTATTTAATAGATTCCATAGCCTTATGATAATTTGGAATATTTATCCTGGGCTCATCTGACAGTGATTTTAAACAAGCCTGACATTCCTCCCAATGTAGAAAAATACCAGAAAATCTACAGAATCACAATTTAAGAATTGTCTCTGTTTTCTAATTACGTTTACTAAATTTCAATATAGAGCTTTCAATAAAATAGGGGTCAGCATACCCTTTCTATAAAGGGCCACAAAGTAAGTTTTCTAGGCTTTGAGGGTCATGCAGCCTCTGTGACAGCTACTGTTGCAAGCACAAAAGCAACCACAGACAATACATAAACCATATGTACAAAGGACATGGCTGTGCTCCGATCAAACTTTCCTTACAGAAACAGGCCACTGGAATTGGTCCTGCGCCATGGTCTGCTGACCCCTGACCTAAATGATGAATTTTAACAGGGACACTAGTTGAAGTTGGGATGGGCCAAAGAAAGTGCTGAGTCATGTTTGGTGTTTACACCAGGCATGCCCCCAAATTGGTCAATTCAGAAGGGAATGATTATCACCCCACTTCCCTGCAGAAAGTCGATGACTTCATTTTAAGCCCTTCAGCGTTTTGTACCTCATGCACATGTGACTCCTTTTTGAAAACTGAAGTCTTCAGTGGGAAAGCTTTTATCCCTTTTGATTCTATGAGAAGGTGCTAGCAGGATGCCAATTATACAATACGTGGCAGACATCCTAACACCAGCGCAAGAAAGGGTCACCATCACCTTCTTCAATCCCTTGCTTGTCTCTGGTCGTACATGTAATTTTGTAAGTGCTCAGAGCTTTTGCTGAAAATGGATGTTGCTGCTCTTGTGGTTTCCTGTTGTGGAAGCCAGCTTATGCAATGGGGCTGGGTCCCACGTGGCCACATTCTTACCGAACGCCCATACGTCTGACTTGCTGCTGTATTTGAAGTAGTGAAACACCTCTGGGGCTGACCACTTGATGGGAAACTTTGTTCCTACCGAACTGACATACTGGTCATCAAGAACATACCTGCAGAGGAAAACATCAACACAGCCCTTCAGCCGAGTATGCAGGACATACAGCCGTCCGGTCTCAGCGGAGGGCCTTGGTTTTCCGGACCTTTTGCTTCCTTTCAGTGTGTGAGCTTAGCTAGAGGCTGCTTATGACTTGTAAGCATTTAAAAAAAAAATGATCTCTAACTTTGAAAATAGCAAACTCTGAATGCAAAATATTTGGTGAATAGAAAGAAACACAAACAAGTAAAAGTAAAATCACTCCGAATCCCACCCCAAAGATAACCTGTCATGCTACCACTCAAGATACATTTTTGCTTGTACTTTCCAATCCTTTTTTCTATATATACTTTGAACAAAATTGGGTTTCTGTTGTACTGAGGTTTGCTTCTATTTTTCCTTTAAGGGCATATCAAGAGCATTTCCCCATGGTTACATTCGCTTCTACAGCATCATGTTTAATGGCTGATTAGTCTTCCTTCTTACGGATTAACGTAATTTGTTTAACCGTGTAAGTTACTTCTAATCTTTTGCTATTGTAAACAATGATGGACAGCAATAATATCCTATGAAGTTATCAAGAGCATAAAAATGTATGCTCAAGATATGCAGTACACTTTTGTTTATAATAATGATAAAAATGCAATAACCTCAATGTCCCCAGGCTGAGGAGTGATTAAATATAATATGGCACATTAATAGAATAGTATGCAGCCATGAAAAAAGAGATCACTCTACACTGACCAAAATAAAAAGATGCCTATGGTTTATGGTTAGTGCAAAAGCATGTATAGGTAATGTGATTCCATTTTTGTGGGGACAAACAGTAAATGTCCATATTTGTGTATATGATTGGGTACACTTAGGAGTCAGGTTTGAAAGGACATCCACCGCATGTGTCAGCCATAGTTACTCCTAGTGCTGAAAATAAAGGGAATGGGTGGGGGGGTAGATTCTACTTTTTGCTTTATACACTATTGCTATATTTCTTACAATAAGCATATATTATTTGTACAATTAATCAAGGAGAAGCCCACAATAAAACACATAAATAATGACTACTTACTCAAGAAAATAGAAAAATGAAAATGATGGAGACTGAAACTTTGGATATAATCTATAGGAAAACTTCACACACAAAAATGTGTTAGAGATGTTTATTGTACTTTAAAATAGCTGAAAAAGCTGGTGTGGCAAATCATTCTGGGAAATATTAATAATAGTAATAATAAATAATGCTTCCATAAGATTACATATAGCACCTTCCATACTTCCCTCCCAAGCCCCCTCAGCTCCTCAGACACCACCAGACACTCAGAAACAACCCTGACACCCCTGACTGGGCTCTGCTCATGACCTAAACCTTCCTTCAAATCATCAGGACCAGGTTCAATCACAGGCATCTGACTAATGTGACCCTAGAGCTTCATGACCAACAGGGCCTGGTGCATGGCCTCCAGGATCCCTTATTTAGAGCAAGACGTGCAGCCCCCTTTTCCTAAGTTACAAAGAACTTGACAGTATATTCCCTGGACGCTGGCGTAACAGCCCATATTTCTGCTTTGAGAACAAAGTGGGATCTGCTCCCTCGGCCTGGGAGCCTCTCCCCGTCCTGAGCAGCTGTGAGCAGCTTTTTCTCTTGCGCTCAGGCGAGCTATACATTCGGAGTGTGGACGTAGGAGAGCAAGTGCATGGTCAGAGGAGGGTGGCAGGGAGCACACAGCTAAAGGGACACCCTGCCAACACTGAGGGGTCCCAGAAGAGGAGCAGCTTCTCGTAATGAAATTTGGAGAAGACTTTAAAAACATAGATCTTCCTATGGTGTTTTAGGGCCATGCTGGCTAAACATAGAGCTGGCTTTCGTCACCTCTTCAGATCGCTTTGAAACTGCGTTATCTCTCCTCAGAATGACATGAGTTTATGTTGAGTGGGCACAACTTTATAGCTGTATTTTGTCTTAATGGCAGGGACATCTACTTGCCCTGTAGACTAAACCATGGGCAGTTTGAGGGCAGGGAGTATCCCATACATTTCAGTATCTCTCATAAGGCCTAGGCATTGCGTAGGCACTCAGTAAATGTTTGTTGAATGGAAAGGCTACTATGTATGTCTTCATTTCCTATGTAAAACCATGAAAATTGACTCTGAGGCTTACATAGTATAAGGATTCAGAATTCAGGAAATGGAAGACCCTTCTTAAACTGCTATCATACTCAAACTAATTTCTCAAGTCCTGAAGTGTTGCTAGAATGCTCACCAAGAGAATCTGAGTCTACTGCCTTACCTGATGATGCAGGAAATTTAATAAAATGGCAAGAAAAATTGTCCTAGTGTTAATGCCCTGTCCATTTGAACATATAGTGTTAAGGGGAAACAACCAGAAGGGGTAAAGGAGCCATAATACACACACACACTCACTCAATCAAGGCTTTTAAAACTTTTCTGGGTTGTTTTTCTGGCTGTAACATGTTATATTTGAATATTTAAGATTTTCATGGAATTTATTCTTAAGTTTAGAAAATATTTACCAAGGTGTTGAAAGAACTAAAAAGGGCTTGGGGCAATTTCTGAAGAACAATCCCATCTTACAGGTGGAGAAATGAGGTGGGCAGAGGTAGAGTGGGGGAGGGGATCCCGGTTTCTAAGCCCCTGATTGAGAGCAGGTTCTATATCCGCATTTTGATGTGAATGGAAACCCCTGTTGCATTGGCTGCCCTGTGGGAATTGGCTTACCGCGTCATGCCAAAGTCAGAAACCTTCACAGAGAGGTCACTGTCCACCAAGCAGTTCCGAGCAGCCTTTAGAGGGGAAAAGCAAAATTACCAAGTAGTAAAGATGACCAAGAATCCCCTGGCATCAAAATCAGACATTTGCCTTTTCTTTGGCAGAATTCTCAGCAAAATCGAAGATTGCCTATCACGACCCCAAATGCTCTATTTCAAAGGAAATATCTAGAGTGTAGGAGTTGGCTTTTTTCCTTCGCAATTTTCCATTTTTCAGAATGAAAACGTGCTCCCATAAGTATTTTGCCTCAAGCATCCATCCTTGTCAAACAGCACGAAAGGTATTAGACATGAAACACAGAACATGAGCTCATCAATGAGAAGGCAAAAATCATGTCTAGGGGTTCCCTCTCCCCACTGCTAGGGCACCGTGCATTAACAGGCGCTTTGAAGGCATAACTGCTGCGCTGGGAACCCCAAATACACTGGCCTAGTGTGCATGGCAAGTTTGCTGTTCAGCACAAGAAAATCTTAAGGGTCAATCAATACCAGTGCAAACCAAGCAGAACACTCTCCGTGCCCACCCTGACCCAAAGACACACGCCAATTTCATTTCTTGTATTTTTGGTTATGGTACTGAGCAACTCCTTTAGCACTAAACCCTTCCTGGAGTAAAGGTAACCTTGGGTTAAATGGTTCTGGGAAACAGTAAAGTGACCAAAGTCTTTCCGTTCCATCTGTTTTCCTTTATACCACAACCTGACTACATAGATCTTGATGGCTACCTCTACTCTTTCTGTACTTCAAGTATTTTATTGTGAAATTGTGATTTTGATTACAAACATGTCATGCGCTTAAGCATGTCACAAGTGAGCGAAGTTTAAGTGGAGACGCCCTCCTTGCCGCCCCTCCCAATGGCCCCATCGCTGGAGGAGGGAGCTGGGGACAGTTTGCTTTCCTTACCAAGTCCCGGTGTATGAACTGCTGGCTCTCCAAGAAGGCCATGCCTTCACAAACGTCATAGCACATTTCTAAGAGCTGGGAGGGCTCAAGTCTTTTCCCATGACTCTTCAGGTAACTCAGCAAGCAGCCATTGGTTATATATTCAGTCACTATGTATATAGGGTATCTCTTTGAACACACTCCGTAGAATTTCACCAGCTTGGGGTGGTTGAGTTTCCTGGAAACAACAGATGTTCAAAGTTCAATACTGAATTTCCATACTGCATTTTCCAGATGTCCTGAAAAAGAATCACTGTCATATTTTTGTGTGTTTTAATTTCCCCCCTTCTACTGGAACGGAGGAAGAGTCTGATTCTGGGAGCATTAGCCTTTGGAAGCAGAAAAATGCTGCCTCCTCTTGGATATTGACAACCTCAGCAGCCGTTAAGCTGTTCTGGGTGCTTGTTCAACTTTCCTACAGAGAATCAGGGAAGCAGTGGTCTGTTGCCTCAGAAATCCTGCTTCGTCTCATGGCATCTTGAGAACCTCCATGGCTGATTTGGAGGAAGCTATACCCTAGGAGAAGTCACTTCCATTTTAAAGCATCCAACTTTCATGTCTAAACATTTCATTAAAAAAAAATAGAATATGAAGGGTGTAGGTAAAATGAAAATAGTTTCCATGTTAGAGAAGTGAGATTAGTTCTGATTTTCCTTTTTAAAAAAAATTCATTTTGCATTATTGTGACGTTATTTTTTTGATGATAAACTTAGAAAAGAATAACCACGTGACATAGCACTTCTAGTAGGTCATGACAGCTATTATGATGTTCATCACCTAGTCCTTATGTAATTGATCTATTCTTATCAATTTACAGGATGCTTCTTTTTTTTCTTTTCCATTATGGTTTATTACAGGATATTGAATATAGTTTCCTGTGCTATACAATAGGACCTTGTTGTTTATCCATTCTCTATATAATAATTTGCATCTGCCAACCCCAAACTCCCACTCCATCCCTCTCCCACCCCACTTCCCCTTGGCAACCACAAGTCTGTTCTCTATGTCTGTGAGTCTGTTTCTGTTTTGTAGATAAGTTCGTTTGTGTCATATTTTAGATTCCACGTCTAAGTGATATCATATGGTATTTGTCTTTCTCTGTCTGACTTACTTCACTTAGTATGATAATCTCTAGGGCCATCCATGTTGCTGCAAATGGCATTATTTCATTCTTTTTTATGGCTGAGTAATATTCCATTGTATATATGTTCCACATCTTCTTTATCCATTCATCAGTTGATGGACACTTAGGTTGCTTCCATATCTTGGCTATTGTAAATAGTGCTGCTATAGATGAACTTATTTGCAAAGCAGAGAGTCACAGATGTAGAAAACAAACTTATGGTTTCCAAGGGGGGAAGGGGGGGGTGGGATGAATTGGGAGATTGGGACGGACATATATACACTACTGTATATAAAATAGGTAACTAATGAGAATCTACTGTATAGCACAGGGAACTCTACTCAGTGCTGTGTGGTGACCTAAATTGGAAGGAAATCTAAAAAGGAGGGAATATATGTATATGTATAACTGATTGACTTTGCTGTACAGCAGAAACTAAGACAACATTGTAAAGCAGCTGTACCCCAGTAAAAAAATAGTGCTGCTATGAACATAGAGGTGCAGGTATCTTTTCCAATTATGTTTTTCTCAGGGTATATGCCCAGGAGTGGGATTGCTGGGTCATATGGTGGCTCTATTTTTAGCTTTTTGAGGAACCTGCATACTGTTTTCCATAGTGGCTGCACCAATTTCCATTCCCACCAACAGTGTAGGAGGGTTCCCTTTTCTCCACACCCTCTCCAGCATTTGTTATTTGTAGATATTTTTGGTAATGGCCATTCTGACTCGTGTGGGGTGGTACCTCATAGTTTTGATTTGCATTTCTCTAAAAATTAATGATGACGAGCATTACAGGATGATTCTTTAATGTTCAGATGTGTAAAGTAGATTAAATTTAACATGTCAGCTTGACAATTTTTTTAACAGATGAGGATTCGTTAAATATTTAGTCATTTTCTTCCTCCTTTGTTTAACTATAGGGACATGCGTTTTCATGTTACTCAAGGCTGGGTTATGCATATTTGAGCAGTGTTAGGGACCTGCATTGCTCCCTTCAAAGGGAAGGCTTGTGGTGGGACCAAGGTCTATCACCCAATAAAAGGTGTTCCTTGAGCAAATTCAGTCACTGCCCGGGGGGCACATGGTAGGAATACCATGTCAATTGACACCTCCCACATTTTAGGCCTCCGTTTGACCGTTACATTTGAGATTTAACAGTTTCCCCTGATGATACAGTTTGGACTCGTTCTCTGTGACTAGGTGATTTATTAATGACTTTTTAGGATTCTGTAGGATTACCAGCTCTCTAATAGCAAAAACTATCTTTTAAAGTTACACCATGACACAGGGGTTACACCATGACCCTAAGGGAGTTTCTGTCGGATTTTTCTGTTCTGACATCAAGGACCCCTTCCCCAGTTTTATGACAGTACAATTGCCAGAGATAGGATGAACTACATAATTTGCAGGGATCAGTGCAAAGTGAAAATGCAGGGATCCTTGTGTAAGAATTATTAAGAATTTCAATTGTCACAGGACAGCATTAAACCAAGCGCGGAGCCCTTCTAAGTGCAGGAGCCCTCGACACTGTGCAGGTTGTGTGCCCATGAAGCCAGCTCCAGCCAAAGGCTTGTTTGCATAGTACCTCTGCTTCCAAACAATTCGGCACTTGCAGTGAAAGTGGTTATTCTGACTCTCCGGGTACCTTTGGTCTTCATAAAAGAATGACTAAGGAAATGGACACTGGAAGGTCTGCTGGGTTTTCATCTCTGCTCTGCCACTTTTACTAGCTTGGTGACCTTGGGCTAGTTATTTAACATTTCTGTGCTTTAGTTTCCTACCAAACACAACAGTGTTTTCCTACCAAAGACAACAATGGTACATCCCTCATAGCCTTCTTATGAGGATTGAATGTGTTAATGTTTATAAAGCACTCAGAGAGATGCCTGTAAACACTGTATATAAGTGTTTAAGTAAATTTTTAAAAAATGTTATTCCTCTGTAGCAGGCTAGGCTTTATGGTTTCAAGTGTCTTTGACCGAAGGCCTGCTATAGCATTGTTTTTCATACCATGCTGATTGGTTCCTTAGAGTAGGATGGCCAGCTCACTGTCCCAGTTTGCCTGGGACTGAGGGGTTTCCCAGGATGTGGGACTTTCAGTGCTGAAACCAGGAAAGTCCCAGGCAAAAATGGATGGTTGGTCACCCTTCAAAGTCTGATTCACCGTGTTGACAAGAGGTATAATCATTAAAAGAGTTCTTTGTACTTACATACATGAGAGAGAGAGGGGAGGGGGAGGGGGAGAGAGAACACATATGAATTGCCAAGAGTTGAGAGCTGTGCTTGGAGCTGAGGTCCATTAGGAAGGGTGTCTTCATTTATCAGATGAGGAAAGAAGTAGGGTGAGAACAGGATTTGTACCACACTGTGTTGGCATATTGTCTGTAGCGCGTTAGTTTCCAGTAGTGCCTTAGTCCTGGCCACTAGAAGCTCGTGCCCTTGGGCATGTGCTTTACAGGGCCCCACTCTTTTCCTCATTTCACCGCATACCTCCCGACAGGACAAAGAGGCCAGAGGGCTAAGGAGACATGTCCACTCAGAACCAGTGTATCTCTTTATCACTCTTGGGGTACCAGGACTCTGGAGTCGCCTGCCCACAAAGTACTGAGGCCTCTTCCAGGACCTTTGCAGACTCTTCCTGGTCTGTCTCCCCAAGAGTGAACCATGCTATTGGTGTGCCTACTCCTAGCCGAGATAGTTGCTTGTGGGAGACACAGAGGGAGCTCGGATGTACTGAATGCTATGTCTGTACATAGGCACCGAGCACAGGATGGGGCTGGGGGTGGGAAGAGAAAGGGGAGAGGTGGAGTTTTGCGGGGTGGGGGGGAGCATGGTCCAGAGGCTGACTTCTTTAAAGAGCCTTGAGAATTCTAAATTTGAATACGACCTTTCAGGTTGTTGTGAAGGTATACTTGTCAGAGGAGACGCCTAGAACCAATTTTGTGTAATGGTGTGTTAAATTGATTTATAACTTCTAAATATTTGTATCTATGATCTGTGGATTCTTTTTTTCCTGTTGAAAAATGGTGCATTTTTAAATTAAAGTGTAGTTGATTTACAATGTTGTGTTAGTTTCAGGTGCCCAGCAAAGTGATTCAGATACACACACACACACACACACACACACACACACACACAAACACACACACACTCTTTTTCACAGTCTTTTCCATTATAGGTTATTACAAGATATTGAATACAGTTCCCTGTGCTGTACAGTAGGTCCTTGTTGCTTATCTATTGTATATATAGTGGTGTGTAGATGTTAATCCCAAACTCCTAATCTATCCCTCTCCCGATCTCTCCCCTTTGGTAACCATAAGTTGGTTTTCTATGTCTGAGTCTATTTCTGTTTTGTAAATAAGTTCATTTGTGTCATATTTTAGATTCCACATATAAGTGATGTCATATGCTGTTTGTCTTTGTCTGTGTTCACTTAGTATGACCATCTCTAGGTCCATCCATGTTGCTGCAAATCGTATTATTTCATTCTTTTTTATGACTGAGTAATATTCCGTTATATATTCTATGCTATGTGGACTCTTGATTCAGGCCTTGCAAATATTAGGGAGAGATCCGTTGGCATAAATGTCCCCTCATGGTGAGGGTAAACCACCATTCCTCAGAAGAAACTTACATCATGGTCTGGGCCTCCTGGAAGAATTCATCTTCTGACATGGAGCCCTCCTTGATCATCTTAACAGCAACATCATACTGCCCCTTCCACTTGCCCAGATGGACCACTCCAAACTGGCCACTTCCCAGCTCCTTCAACAGGGTAATCTCTTCTCTTTTCAGTTCCCAGATTCCTAATAAGGCAAGACAGACCCTCTTTAGGATGAGAGTAGAAGGCTTTGGGGCTAACAGCTTCCCAAGTGATTCCCTCTCCAATGAGAGTTTAACACTGACAGTATGAAGAACAGCAAGACCTTTGAATTTTAAGTTGATCACTTAAAAAGAAAATCCTTAGTGATATGGTCTTACGATCTATTAGACCACATGATAATGTCACCAGAACAGTATTGTTCCTGAAGCACCTACAATTATTGACAAGAAAAGTTAGAGTGAAAAAACCTTTGCCAACCAGAGGCATCTTGGAAAGACTTGGTGTCAAAATGTGCTCAGTGCCCTTAGCTTAGTAAAATATCATTACATTTTCTTATAAAATAAATAAAACTGTGATCCAGGTTGCAAACTGGCTCCCCTGAGCGGGCAGAGAATCCCAGAAGAAGAAAGGACAGGCAGTGGGGTTCTAGAGGCTGATGACTGGGTCAGCCTTTTTGGTAATGCTGGGGAGATTACAGAGTTAGGTTGGGAGGACAGAAAAGCTTTCAGTTTGTTTGCGAAAACAAATGAATATATTAGAGCTGAAGCCCTCCCTGGCGCAAGCTGAATAGGGATCTCCTCCCTGTCTTCCATCTTTTTCTTTTTCAGTAAATTAACTATATGTATGTGTATATATATATATATATATATATATATATATATTTAAAATGAAAAATGGTAGGAAATGGAGTTTAAGAACCCAAGGGCATGTCCATACCACTTCCCAAGGACACGGAGATGGGAACCTTGTTGGCCTTCGTTGACACAGGGTGGCGGAGTCGTGTGATCATGCCTGCAATGGAATCAGCTTCATATCATCACATGATGACATTATATCATATCAGATTACCTTACATTGGTTCACACCTCTGCTTATGCTCTCTCTAGAGCAGCTGAAAAAGCACAGAGTTCATGATGTTGTCATGCAGAGAGAGAATCCATTCTAACCATATTCATCCTGTAGTTATATTAATTTGCTTGACTTGACTAACTAGTTCTAGGTAAAGCAAAAATTCAAAGAGTAAAGCTATCAATACTTTATGTGATTTTAAAAAAATCTCATCAAAGTTAGTTGCTTGATGGAATCTTTTATTTTAAAAAATTTCTCATTTTTATTTTGCTAGCTTTTCTTGTTTTAATTATTTTATTGCATTTGTAGCTCGCCATCAACTATTTTTTTAAATTGAAGTGTCGTTGATTTACAATATTATATTAGTCTCAGGTGTCCAGCACAGTGATTCAATATTTTTATAGATTAAACTCCACTTAAAGTTATCCCAAAATAATGGCTCTTTTCCCCTGTGCTGTACAATATATCCTTGTTGCTTATTTATTTTAGACATAGTAGTTTGTATCTCTTAATCCCCTATCTCTATCTTGTCCCTCCCCCCTTCCCTCTCCCCACTGGTAGCCACTAATGTGTTCTCTTTATCTGCGAGTATGTTTCTGTTTAGTTATATTCATTCCTTTTATTTTTTAGATTCCACATATAAGTGATAACATAGAGTATTTGTCTTTCTTTGTCTGACTTATTTCACTAAACATAAACCCTCTAGGTCTACCCACTTGTTGCAAATGGCAGAATTTCATTATTTTTTATTGCTGAGTAATATGCCATTGTATATACTTATACCACATCTTCTTTATCCATTCATCTGTTGATGGACACTTAGGTTGTTTCCATATCTTGGCTATTGTATATAATGCTGCTGTGAACATGGGGTGCATATATCTTTTCAGATTAGTGTTCTCATTTTCTTCAGATATATACCCAGGAGTGGGATTGCTGGGTCATACGGCAGTGCTATGTTGAGTTTTTTGAGGAACCTCCATGCTGTTTTCCATAGCGGCTGCACCAATTTACATTCCCGCCAATAGCGTACTAGGGTTCCCTTTTTTGCACATCCTTATTAACGTTTGTTATTTGTGGACTTTTTGATGGTAGCTATTCTGACAGCTGTGAGGTGATAGCTCACTGTGGTTTGGATTTGCGTTTCTCTGATGAGTACCGATCTTGAGCATCTTTTCATGTGTCTTTTGGCCATCTGTATATCTTCTTTGGAAAAATGGCTATTCAGGTATTTTGCTATCTTTTTATAGTCCCATATTTAAGTATTATACACACAGCACATACATTTGGTTAAAAAAAAACAAATCCAAACAGTACACAAGGGTACAAGATAAGTAAACCACTTGAATTTTTTTTTTTTTTTTTAAATGAGCTTGGGCTTCCCTGGTGGCGCAGTGGTTGAGAGTCCGCCTGCCGATGCAG
>NW_006793375.1:674091-685174 GCF_000442215.2 Lipotes vexillifer
TATGTGGGCCTCTCACTGTTGCGGCCTCTCCCGTTGCGGAGCTCAGGCTCCGGACGCGCAGGCTCAGCGGCCATGGCTCACGGGCCCAGCCGCTCCGCGGCATGCGGGATCCTCCCGGACCGGGGCACGAACCCGCGTCCCCTGCATCGGCAGGCGGACTCCCAACCACTGCGCCACCAGGGAAGCCCAATGATCAAGTCATTTTAATTGTTTACATGGAGTTATGGTAAAGCTGGGTTGAAATAATCAAAGTATTTATAGTGGTTCAAAATAACTCATTTAAAAAAATGTATGTTTCTTGCTTTAAATGTGTGATGTTTCCCAAGTCCTGGGAGCTCTCACACATGTTTCGTTTCTCTCCTTCCTTTTTTCTCTATTATCTAGTTTTTTTTTTTGTTTTTTGTTTTTTTTTTTTTTGCGTTATGCGGGCCTCTCACTGCTGTGGCCTCTCCCATTTGCGGAGCACAGGCTCCGGACGCGCAGGCCCAGCGGCCATGGCCCACGGGCCCAGCCGCTCCGCGGCACGTGGGATCCTCCCGAAACGGGGCACGAACCCGCGTCTCCTGCATCGGCAGGCGGACCCTCAAGCACTGCGCCACCAGGGAAGCCCTACTTATCTAGTTTTTACATGAGTGGTCTCTTGTAAATCCTGCACCTTTAATTAGCAAAAAAAAAAAAAAAAAAAAAATTAACACACTCCTCCAAAGTACGTGTATATATAATTGCTGCTGTGTTGATACAATATATGAATCATAAAATATACTCACAAATAGAAAACTTAAGAGAATTAGGTTTTAGAAACAAATCTAAATAAACATCTTAGTATTTTCTTCCAGCCCCCTGGGGAATTTCTTGTGTATCCTGTGGAGTGGAATCATTCCACTTGGAGACGTCTATTTATACGTGTATTTTTCAGGTGCTACATGTTAAAATAAACAATTGAAGAAATTGGGACCATGGAAAAATACAAATGAAAACCACAATCAACACCAGGAGTAAGAGCAGTTCACCCACGTGCCTGTGATCAGGTCAGGTAGAGTTGCACAAGTTTGATGCTGATCCCACAGCTTATTTTTTCTCACTGTTGGAAATTCATCCAGTCAGTGCCTGTAAGTGGAACTAGTCTAGATAAGACATTTAGAGTGGATTTTTAGTTTTTAATTTCATTTTTTTAGGTTTATTGAGATTCTATTGACATATAACATAGGTAACTCTTAAGGTGTACAACTGTGATGATTTGATACATGTATACAGTGCAAAATGATTGCCACAATAAGGTTAGTTAATACTTCCATTACAAGGGATTTTCTTATATATTTTTTATATTATTTTATACTATTTGTATCAGTCAATTAGGCAGAATTTAAAAAGAGTGATAGCACCCAGGGTCAGTGAGGATGAAGTGTTGCTCTTAGTGGGAGCGTACATTTCTGAATAGCATTTGACAGTGTCTGAATTTTAAACATTCTTAACCGTTATCTCAAATTCCACTTTTAGGGAGTTTGGCTACAGAGACACTCATACAGGTACATGGAGCTATGTTTGCATGAAACAGCTATTATGTGAAAATATTGTATATGATCCAACTGCTAGTCAGTATACGGTTCGGTGAATGAATTATGGAGTAATTCTACAATAGATTTCCATTAAACATATCAGAGTGAGCTATGCACATGTGCATGGAAAGACTTCTAAGACATGCAGAGTAAAGAAAGCAGGCTGAAAAGTAGTATGTATGGAATGATCTCATATCTGTAAACATATAATGTGTGTACATACATATATATTATATATATGCTTATATATAATGAATAATAAATGTTAGTGTCAGCATAGAAAAAAATTCTGTCAAAATAGACACCAGCTTGTCCATGAAGGTTATCTCTCCGATGATGCACATTTCTATATTGCTTGAATTTTGCAGTCATCTTACTTCTGTAGGCAGAAAAAACCCTGCAAATATTTTTATAAAGAGAATCTCTACTTCTAAGTCACTGAACTCACTCAACTTCATTTTTCCTGGCATTATAGAGTGTATAATGTTATGTTCCAGGAAATGTAGGTTAAAAATCACAACAGTCATAGGGCTTGAGAGCATTTTCCCCCTACTTTCAATTAAGAGTATTAGGAGTGGGGGGAGGGATAAATCAGGAGTTTGGGATGAACAGATGCACACACTACTGTATATAAAATAGATAAACAGCAAGGCCCTACTGTACAGCACAGGGAACTACACTCAATATCTTGTAATACCTATAATGGAAAAGAATCTGAAAAAGAATATATATATATATATATATATATATATAATCTATATCTGAATCACTTTGCTGAATCACTTTGCTGTACACCTGAAACATTGTAAATCAACTATACTTCAATTTAAAAAAAAGAGTATCAGGAGGGTCAGTAATATCCAAGAAAATTTGTATTTATCAACAAGGACCCGTAAAAGAAAAACTGAACCAAGTTACCTGCTGAATTGTGTTGATGATAGTGAATAAGCTTTGGAATGGAATCAAAACAGTAGTTTTCTGCCAGGTACAATTTGTTCTCAGCATTTGTATGCACATGGTAATGTTTGACGGTTCCTTTTTTATCACTAGTAAGGAAGGAAGAATGTTTTTAATAAACAGGTGAAGCTTGATTACATAATGGTTAAATCATTATTTTATGTGCATTTGCAAAGTGTAGAAAGGGAAGTCAGAGGTGGCTTCTGAGTCTTGACATCTAGTGTTTTTCTGGAGGTGTCCACGATAATCCATAATTATGGAAGAGGGCTCCTCTCTGAACTCAGTGGATCCTTTGTGCTCATACAGAATTCATCTATAATAAAATTCCCCCTTTCTGTACCGTTCTTCCTTTAGTAAGTATAAAGCCGGCATATTCCTTTGGTGATTGAGAGCCCTGCAGTTTTCAGGATCATTATTCTGAACATTAATTCTCTTTCAGGATAGTAATGGAGATTAAAAGGTGGGAGGCAAAGGTCATTAGGCTGTGGATGGGAAGCTCTTTTGGGAGTGGAGTGTACAGGTTGGAGTAGGTGGGAATAGCCTTAAATTCCTCATGCGAACTTGGGCCTTTTCCCCGTAAAACTTTTTTTTTTTTTCTGTTGCCCTACTTGTAGAAAATAGTGGTGAATTGATGCACGTTGATTTAGGCTAACCAGGAATGATACGCCTGTCTTAGATGTTAGAGTCTAGCGTAGCGGTCAAGAACTGGGCTTTGAGTACATTTCTGCTGCTGGCTAGCTACCTCATCCAGTTGTTGTAAAGCTCAGATGAGAGTATGTATATATCAGTTGCACTACGCTTGGCACATAAGAAAATGTTAATATATTCTTGTTGCTGTAATGTCAGCCTCGTTAGAATTACAGTTATAAAAAGGAGAAAGGATGCTTTCTTGTTGCATATGGCTCATTGGCTCTTGGTCTGAGCATCACATTCACTCCAGCCGAATGATGGTGTTTCATTAAAGAAGGCTTCTGTAGTCATTCATTGGGATTCTTTGCATTTGATTCCTCATCTATTCGCTGATTTTTTTTCCTACCTAGCCACCTTCAAAAATGAATCTGGTGTCAAGAAGCTTAGCTAAGAGGACTTCTGACATCAGGTTTGGCTGAAACTGGAGGCCCTGAGGGCCACAGAGCTTTTGATATTCAGTGAACCAAGCCTTCTCCCCCTTCTTACTGGGTTGGCTTTAGTCAGCATCCAAGTTTGCAAGCTAGTACACGAGGTGCACCGGGGATTTGGCTTCTGGCACTGGAAAATACCATGCGAATGCTTATGGTACATGCTATTATCTCAAATTGGAGGTAGGTACTCTGTAAAAAAATTCCCGAAATAAAATAACTTTTTCATCACTTAATTATTTAAAAAATACATATATGCACCACAAGGCAGGGCACATGGAGAAACCACCAAGGCCCTTCAGTCATTCAAGGTCGTTCAGTCCAAGCATTTAAAAAGGGGTCGCACACAGAGACTTTTTTTTCCCAAATGGCCCTAATCGAGATTTGACCAGATTCTCATTCCAAAACATTGGGTGGTTTCAGCATAGACACAGGGATATGATTGAGGGAACATGAACTTGGCTGTTGAAGGCTTGGCTTCAAGTCTGTCATTTATTAGGTTTGAGGGTGGTCTTTATAAGCTCTCTTTGAGAGTGGCATGGACATATATACACTACCAAACGTAAAATAGATAGCTAGTGGGAAGCAGCCGCATAGCACAGGCAGATCAGCTCGGTGCTTTGTGACCACCCAGAGGGGTGGGATAGGGAGGGTGGGAGGGAGATGCAAGAGGGAAGGGATATGGGGGTATATGTATACGTATAGCTGATTCACTTTGTTATAAAGCAGAAACTAATACACCATTGTAAAGCAATTATACTCCAATAAAGATGTTAAAAAAAGAAAAAAGAAAAGCTCTCTTTGAACCTCAGTCCTCTCATATCTAAAATGGTGTAAATAAAAACAGCTTTCCTGTTTGCTTCACAGGATGTTTAGAAGGAACAAAAAGGCTAACAACCAATGGGAAAGTGGCTTGTAAGACTCTGGAGGGGGACCCTAATGTTGGTGAGGGTGACTTGCCTGAGGTAACCTTGGGGCCTTATATACCTGAGCATGGGGGGCGGGCAGGTAGGATTAGTTTCCCAGCAACAACAACGCTAGTGATTTTACTATTACTTTATTAAGTGTGTGCTATGTGCCAGGCACTGTTCTGATCCAATATGTGAAATAACCCACTTCATCCATAGAACATAATAATGGTTATTATGTCCACTTTTCAGATGAGGAAGTTGAGGCACAGAAGTTAAGAAACTTGCTTAATGTCATAACGTTTTGAAACGGCAGAGTCAGGATTTGGACTCAGAGGTGCAGCTTAACACCAGAACTCTTAACCACACCAACAGGACAGCACCCTAGAAAGAAGCCATCCAGGGAACACAGCTACACTGATTCAACCTCCTGCTCCCACTGGAAAGACTTACTAAAAACCAGACACTGGGCTAGGTTTCTCAGCTCAGCAGGTGGCTAGGGCCAAGAGTGTAGAGGCACCATTGCTATTATTTTTCTCTTTCTAGGCTTAGGATGAATCAAGGGGGAATAACGCAGGATTCCTTTGACAAATGTTAAAGGCTCGCCATGCACTGGGCGCTCTGCTGCTGTCTGGGATGGGCAGGAGAGAATCGCCCAGAGAACAGCCTTTTGATAGTACGGGGTGGGGCGGGGGAAGGCAACTACGAATGGTCACATTCCACAGAAATACTTTGATCCCAAATTCCAGAGCTTAAAGATGGGATCTTATCCCAAAATGTGACTGAATGACCAGCATATTCAAAGAACATACACAAGAAGATGAAAGAAGTCCGCATCATACTTACTTCATAGCCTTACTAAACAAGGACACTGTGTACATTCCCGCCTGGCTGGAGTTTCTAACCATAAATGCTCCTTCTTTTCCCTAAATAGGAAGGAGAGTGTGGAAGGGACAGAAAACATTTTCATTATTCTTGAAGACGATATGCCCTGGTAGGTGGTCAGAAAGTAGATCTGTTAGATCCACTTTAAACATTGATGGCACAGATTACTCACCAGTTGGCACAGAAGGGACCCGTGGTTTAGCTTTCCTTCTCTCACTCAGTGTCTTTATAGATCTACCCTGTGTGCTTCAACTCTTCCTCTCCAGTTAATTTTTAACCTTCTCTGGTAATTTTCCCTGTTTTGTGTTTGTGCAAGCCTAACGTTTTCATCTTTCAGAAATAAAATTTAAAACCACATATCACTATATCATGCCCTTGGAAGGTTTTAGAAAACCAAAGACGGAGAACAAATCATTTATTAAATTTATGCTCAACTTGTCTTTTGTCATGTGCTGATTCTAAGCAGATTTAGATTTAGACAAAGTGGATATTAAACTGTGCATGTGACGAAATAGCGAGTTAGGTAGTGGCCACCACATTCTCACTAGGGCCCCTCCAAGAAATAATTGGTGTGTGTCGTATTAGGTTGAACTTTAGCAAAGTGTCACTTTTGTAGGTCAAAAGAGTTTGCAATTGGTAAGTCCATTACCAATTAGTAACAAAATCCGATAGATTTATTCCCCATTACATCTGCTGTCCTCTGGTTTAGGTGCTAATGGTTTTAGTGACAGGCTTGAAGTATGAGGTACAGATGGCCCCCAGGAAATCATCTCTCTGTATATTCCTGCCCTGTGTAGTCCCCTCCCACATCGACTTTGGGCTGGCCCAGGTGATTTGCTTTGGCCAGTGGGACATTAGCAAACATGACAAAAGCTGAGACTCTGTAATTGCCTGAAGTGAACTGTGGGGCTTGGCCTTTTCAACCACTGCCTTGAGATGACCATGCCATGTGGAAGCCCAAGTTAGCCACATGCAGATGGAATATGGCACCCTGGTTGACTACCCCAGCTAACCCCACCCCTAGTCAATCCACCAGCTAAATGCAGCCACATGAGTGACCCTAAGCAAAACCTGCAGAACTGCTGGCCCAGCTGACTCATAGAACGGTGAAGAATCATAAAGCTTGTTGTTTCAAGCCACTAAATTTTGGAGTGGTTTATTATAGAGCACTGGGCTTAGAGGAAGTGGCTAGATGTGAAGGGCCTGGTAACCCACAGGGTGGGCAGTTAACACTATGATGTCTTGACTGTATAATTAGCAGTAAGGTTTCTATGAGCAGTGTATTGCCCTCCACGCCCAACAATAGAAAGACATTCTTAGAGGCTATTTTAAAGACTAGACTACTTACCTTTTGTCTCAGTAACTGCTCAGATTGTGACCTGGAGATGTTACCTGCAAACCAGCTGCAATAGAAAGGAATTCCATTTTGAGAATTAATAGGTTTTAATTGCATAACTTGTCACTTAACTTTCTCACCTGTAAAATGAGGCATTGACCCAGATCAGGGTTTTCCAAACCTGGCTGTTCAAGAGGATCACTTGCGGAGCTGTTACAAACTCAGATTCCTAAGTCTCCGCCACCCAGTTATGATTCTGGGGTGGGGCCTGCATTTCTTTCCTGATCATTTCCCCAATGCATGCCTCTCACACCCCATTGGAATCTAGAAATGATGGAGATAGAGACTGTCTCTATGGTCAGATCTGGGCTTTCCAAGTCAAAGAAAGCCTTCCAATTCATCTAAATGCGAAAGACTAAAATCCATGATTAGAGGTTCTCTCCCTTTGGTTTAAGTCTTTGTCATCTGTTAAAGTATAAATATCTTTGGATAATTTTTGTGGTAGCATTTCTCCGTCATTTCTCTTTTTAACATCTTTATTGGAGTATCATTGCTTTACAATGGTGTGTTAGTTTCTGCTTTATAACAAAGTGACTCAGTTATACATATACATATGTTCCCATATCTCTTCCCTCTTGCGTCTCCCTCCCCCCCACCCTCCCTATCCCACCCCTCTAGGTGGTCACAAAGCACCGAGCTGATCTCCCTGGGCTATGCGGCTGCTTCCCACTAGCTGTCGGCTTTACATTTTGTATCTCAGTCATTTTTATCTTAGTTTGAATGATTCCAGTAGTTGCTTTCCAGAGGGTAGATGTTGGGGAAGAAGCTGCAGTTAAAGGGGGCCTAGAAGGTGGTGAAGAGTGACATGTACTTTGTAAATGCGCTCACTGCACTCGTAGCCAGTGAATCAATAACAGCACTCATACAAAACCAGAACTAGAAATATGTGTTATCCTAGTGTCCAACTGAATTGGTCGCTGTTGGGTAGCAGGTGTCTGAGAGATGCACTGTGCCATTACTCCCACCTCTCCTTAATGCCAGACTTTAAGTCCAGGAGACGATTATTTTGTCCCTATTTGTTGTCGAATGACAGAGTCTTAGATTTTGGAAAGGACCTTAACAGCCACTTAAGACCACCCTGTCTCAGTATAATTGGGGTGATCACACATTCTTATTTGCCCAGAGGCGTCCAGTTTATGCCTGGTGTCCAGACGTGACACTGAGCAGTGCACTCTTTCTCTTCCTAAAGTGTCCTAGTTTGGATGTTCAATGATAAGGTCACTCTAGAAATAGGAATCTCTCAACATAAATGCTGTGATATTCAAGGCTCGGTTGTGCTACCTTGTAAAATTACTGCATCATAACTAACTTCACAATTGGACTCAACGCTAATAGGAGCCTTCCAACATCATCCTGGCAAGGGGCCTCCAGGGAAGAAATAATCAGCAGAAATGTCATGGGCTGTATCTATGAAGTCAAAGCGAAATGAAGAGGAGGCCAGGTATGTGATAAATCCCAGGAATATGTGCAGCTGGTTTAGATCATCCAGACTGCGGAAAAATACTTTCATTAGTAGCAACCCAGTTCATTGTCACCCATCCTCCAGATACATGGCCCACAACCTCACATGAGTGTCTCCATGTAAATACAGCCTCCTGAGCAAGTTTGAGCCATCTGCTTATAACCTTAGGGGAAGAAAACAACAGAAACATCTAGGTCTAGTTTTAGAGAAACACAGAGGACTTTCAAAACTCACTCATAGTCATCAAGGTTTTCCTCTTCTTCAGATGAACTTGACTCAGGAGATCCCCTTAAGAAGAGAGGGAATGACATGAATACAAAAAAAAAAAACACCAAGAAATAATCCAAGTGCCTCACAGTGCCATATCAAATCCCACCCTGCTCTCATCCATGTGAATAAAATCTGGACTGTTAGCTTTCCGTTTTTTGCACTTGGGAAGGTGTCAGCAAAGTGAAGAGAGAATTGCTTAAAAGTTGAGCTCATGCCCAGTTTCATGAGAAATTGGCTCTTTGATACAGAAAGCCCCCAGGAATGCAGATTTCTTTGACTCTGTCAGAAGAGCGGGCTTGTGAAATAAATGAGGATGCTTCCGGGAGTGCCGTGATACAAAGCTAGAGAAAATCTTGGTTGTGTATAGAGCTATTCTCAGAGAAGAGTTACTCAACTCTACGTGGTTTTCCCCCCTGCTAGAGATGCCTGAGCCCGGTATGTCCGTGTTCATGAGAACACCAGTGTATATCATGAACCATGGGTAGGAAATAGCGGCGTGACCTAGAAGCCATCAACTCAGACCACCTTCAGGGTTCAGAGAAGCAAACTACCTGGATTTGTTTTGTATTTACCTTAAAAAGTAAAGTCTAGTTGCAAAATTATTACAAATGTGGTTTAGTTTTCCTGCAAAAGGAAGAAACCCTGGGTGTAAAAGAATATCTGAATTTGATTTACCATGACATCTTTAAGGTGCTGTGATCTACAACATTTCTTTCCCTTTGGTTACTGCGTGCCAAATCTTCACTGCTGCAAAAGAGAGGGATACATTTCATAAACTGATGTTTATTTATAAATGTTAAATGACAAAAGTAGTTTTGTTAGATACGTTTCAGCTTTTAACAGTTTGACCCATATATGTCACTTGGTTTGGAAATGGAAGCTAATGAGTCATTTTCACATTTTCATCCTTGCAGCGACTCCACTAAAAAGCAGTAGTTTGACAGGATGCCTAAACAAAAGAGAATTTTAAATAATGGCTCATAATAACCCCAAACAATAGAAAACTTGGATTAATAAATCATCTTGACTGGGTTTGCCCTGATTTTCTTGTATGTATGCAAGCATTCTGTTGCTGATATATTTTAAAATAAGTTATTTTCCTCTTTGCTGTTATGATTGCAAAGGAAAGTCCTGAAAATACCAAACCGTTTAACTCCATGTGGACACAGATGGATCTGCAGGATTCTCTTCATCCTCTGCCACCCATCATTTTCTCTCTCTCATTTGGGGTGCAAAGCGGAGCATGGGGAAGTGCTGACTTCTCTAAGTCCAAAGGCTGTGTTATTTGAAATGTAGGGCCTACTTCCTGTTTGCCTTCACAGCCCAGGGTTTTTTTTCAAAACCACACTTCAGTGAATGCCTGGAGAGGCCCCAGCACAGCAACGCCTCCTTCCCCAGCTTCCCAGACAGCCTTGCTCACGAACATAGCTTTTTCCCTTCAGTTCTTCATAAGAAAACTCTTACTCGAAAATGCTAAGTGATTTATTTAGCCTTTTAGTGGTTTTTAAGAGCACGTGGAGAGTATCCATCAGTTGTGCGTCGCTTAGGTTTATCCACATGAGGGAATACTATACAGACATTCAAAGTAATCAGGCAGGTTGCACAGCACTGGGAGTGTAATGGGCACTACTGAACTGTACACTGCAAAATGACTAAGGTGGTAAATTTTACATTACGGTTTACCACAATTCAAACTTTAAAAAATTAAAAATTTAGTATGTCCTCATGTATTCAAATGGGAAAAATGTCCCAGATGTTAAGTGAAAAGAGGAAGTGGCAAAGAAGACTGTGTGGGCGAAGGTGTACATCCTGAGAAGGCAGCCATGGCCTCGCTTGATTGACTGGTCATTTGGCCAGTGATGCCAAAGTACATTAAAAAGTAACCCACTCTAAGCTCTCTCAGATAGAGGATATAGTTTACAGATTTGGTGTTCTGGAACATGGGGTTATTTGGAGGAGGAGGGGAGAGAAAGGAAAGGGAATAAAACGCTCAAGTATTACTTAGATCATTAGATATGATCATCTAAATGGAAAGTCTGTGCTGCTGAGTCTCAGCAGGGCCACCGCTACCCAGGCTTCCGGCTCAGGCACCGAACATTTTCTCAGAGGGCATCTCTATCTCAGCTGAGGCCTGTGTGGACGGAGTTGAGGCTCAGCTCCAAGGCAGTGGGGCAGTGTCTACTCTGTGTGCTGCACAGCCACACTGAACGCTGGGGTTTACCTTTTCAGTCCTCTTACTTGCCACCAGTCAGGGCAGTCTTCTCTTGGCATAAACCACATGTTGACGTTTGACTGGGAGCCACAGTTTTTCTTGGAGTCACTGTCATACTGAGCTAGAGCGGTACTTGAAGATGGTTCATCCATCTTGAGAATAGGAACTGCTCGAGGAATCTTCAGCTTTGGAGGATAAGAGATTTTAGTCCATCACAGTGAGGCACAGATTCATGAACTGGGGACTAACAACCAAAGTATATTAGCTCTTAAATTTTAAAAAATCGGAAGGAAGGGAGGAGGGAAGGGAGGGGGGGGAG
>NW_006793375.1:685423-695125 GCF_000442215.2 Lipotes vexillifer
GGGAAGGAGGAATGGGGAAGGGAGAAAGGGGGGAGGGAGGGGGAGGGAATTACTTGCCAGAGACTAGATGCCATGGTTTTGGGCTCCTAAATTATCCTCTGCTCTTAGATTTGTTTAAAATAAACTTTATTAGAGTATAATTTACATACCACATCCTATGAAATTCACCCTTTGTAAGTGTAGAATTCAGTGATTTTTAGTAAATTTATCAGGTTGAGCAGTCATCACCACAATCCAGTCTTAGCATCTTTCCATCACCCCTGTAAGATCTCTCGGGCCCATTTCTAGTTAGTCCCCGTTCCCATCCTACCCCTAGGTAACCACTAATTGACCTTTGCTTATTCTGGACATTGCTCTTAGGTGTTTTACAGAGCCATAATTTTCAAGCTTCAGGGCTGGAGCATGTATCCAAACCAAAAAAAGCAATATCACTGATAACAAACTAAAACCCCCAAACCTTAAAAATTCCATCAGTTTCCTAGGGCTGCCATAACAAATTACTACACATCTGGTGGTTGAAAACAACAGAAATTTATTCTCTCACAGCTCTGGCGGTCAAAAGTCCAAAATCAGGGTTTCACTTAAAGGCTGTGGGGGAGGATCTTTGCTTGCCTCTTCCAGCTTCTGGTGGTTCTAGGCATTCTTGGCTTGTGGCATCATAAGTCCAATCTCTGCTTAGGTCTTTAAATGGCCTCCTTCTCTGTGTATCTCTCTGTGTCCCCTCATCTTCTTACAAGGACATCAGTCATTGAATTTATGATCTATCCTAATCCAGTATGATCTCATCTTGATCCTTAACTAATTATATCTGCAAAGACCCTTTTTTCAAATGAGGTCACATTCTGAGGTTTTGGGTGGACATGAATCTGGGGAGACAAAAATTCAACCTATGACAATAATGGATTTCTTTTTGTCCTTCATGTTGGTTTACAAAAGTTATATGGTTTTAACTTAGATAGAAAGAGAGAAGTAAGTACGTGTGAATGTGTGTAGGTGAAAATAAGTACCCAAGACACCACAGAGCTGATGGGGGGATGGAGATGCTCCCTTACTTTCAGGTGAGCTTCCAGAAAACCACAGGGAGGCCATTTTATGTGTCTCCTGGCATTTGAGGAGGCTGACACCTACCTGGGAAGCCTAAAAGCAGGAAGTTATGGCTTTGAACCCAAGAGAGCAGAGCACAAGGATAGCCTGTACTGTGAGCGCTAGCCACATACAGTTTTTCTAAGCAGAGCGATCAAGGTTTTGTTTGTTTTCCTGTAGGCCAACTCCACCCTTGAGTGAGGGTTGGCTGGGAGCCATGTTGAAAGGAACTCTGCCCTAGATGAGTGAATGGACCCAGTAGAAAGTTTGAGGGCTAGAAACCGAAGAGCTAAGGGTCAAGACATTTGCTCTGTCATAAAACTCCACCCCAGGGGGAAATCCACGGAAGTGTCCTGTATGATAAAGAATCAGCATTGGAAAACTGTCTCACCCAGAAGCCACCACTACCAAATCATGATGGGAGTGGCCATGTATGACTGTCTCTTTTTCATTATACCCTCTCTTCCTGGGCCTCAATACTGAAAGCGTCAGAAATCTCAGCCTCTCCATGACCTCTCCCCCAAAGCAGGCTGCCCTCTGAATGCAGACTTGAGCTAAGGGAAGAGGGGGATGTTTTAACTTGAAATGACGTTTCGAGTCATGGGATTATAACATTGGATGGATCACTTTAGAGGCTGTTCTCATGACTACTAGTAATTGGGAAATTTTATGTCATCTGAGGTAATGACATACCTCAGGGACGGAGAAGAAAGCCCACCAAGTGGCTCTGAAGGGATAATGGAGGGAAAGAATTATATTCTGCTTGTGCCCTATGGGGTCCCATTCCTTTGCCAGGATACGTACATGAGGCAGACTTAGCCATGCTGGTGGTGGGGGAGGAATGTCAGCCAATAATAGCTGCCTGTTATATGCGATGCCATCTTAAGGGCTTCTCCCACATGCATCATTTTTTGTGTTTACAGGTTGGAAAAAGGCCCAGTCGTTAAATGCAAAAAATATAAAATGGTGAAATGGTTCTACGTTTGAATTTATTATTTGCTACTGCCATGGCTATTGGCGATAGGTCACATCTTCTCTCTCTTTGCTGGGCATTCTGAATGAAGCCCATGTATTCTAGTCTTGAATTTGGCAACTCTTGGTTTATTTTTATTTTATTTTATTTTATTTTATTTTTTTGTGGTACGCGGGCCTCTCACTGTTGTGGCCTCTCCCGTTGCGGAGCACAGGCTCCGGACGCTCAGGCTCAGCGGCCATGGCTCACGGGCCCAGCCGCTCCGCGGCATGTGGGATCTTCCCGGACCAGGGCACGAACCCGTGTCCCCTGCATCGGCAGGCGGACTCTCAACCACTGCGCCACCAGGGAAGCCCCTCTTGGTTTATTTAATATATCCTATGAAAAAAATTGAAATGTTGACTTACCACTCTGTCTGGGAAGATGGGAACTCTATGTTTTTCTTCTTTGGGTTCAATGTGCAGATCAGCATCTGAAGAGTAAAACCAAGTAATGGCAGAAAAAACTTTAAATAAAACAAAGCAAAACACCCAATGTTATGAATCAAAAGAGTGAACTAGATCGTGTGAGCAATACTCCAGATTACGTGAACTTGGGCAGAACATCTGGAGTGATTCTGCTGCTTTCTTGTATGATACCCAACTCAGATGCCACTTCACTATGGATTATCAGTATCTTCCCAAGTAGAGAAGAAATTCAAGGTCCTCTAAATTCTGTAAACTATTACTTTATACCACATTTCTACTTCGTCTCTGAGTAACAGATATCTAATCTCATTGGGTAGTATCTACGAGCCTAGGATTCAGAATCCATGTCTGATTCTTCTTTGATCAGCTCATACAAGATGCATAGAAATAGCTGATTTATAAGTGAACAAACTTATCCTGTGCTTCCCCCCGCCCCGTTGTTAGGATACTTGTTGGTTTTTCTTTCTACTCACACATGTAGATAGACATCCAGGTTGTGAGGGTGAAGCCATTGTATGCCTTATAAGTGGGGTCGCCATATGGTTTATTGACTCAGCTGGAACATTTCTGACAGTGATGGGTAGGCTTTTAATAATTATGCTAGGTCCCCAGCTGCAGGATGAGATTGTCCCAAACAAATTGGGGTGTATGGTCAACTTATTTATAGGCCGTATATACCTTGGACAGAGGATGGTCCATGACATTTTGGAAACAGAAGGAAGCAAAGATGCCCAACTGTTCCCTTCCTAGTAGATATGCCTGCGGGCTGCCTTGTAGCTCAGCAGAGGAGGAGGCCGAGGGAAGAAGTGACACTTAGGCAGACAGACAATATCACAGCTGTCTGCAAGCCATGACACCTCTACTACGTTCTGTAGTTTTCTTCAGAGGCCGGCAGAGAGCCTTTGGCATCCAGGACACATGGCAGGTGCCATCCAGACAGGGCCCAGGAAGATAATCCCAAGGCAGTGCTCTCTCTGGCCTGTTTTCCTGCTCTTTACCAGGGAGTTAGGGCAGAGTCAGAGCTGGAATCTGGCCTGCTTGAGTAATAATGCTGACCATAGACAGAATCATTGGGGTAAATGATTAATGCTGTAAGGAGACATTACTCTCTGGCGCTTCACACTGGAGGGAAGATCCATGCCCAGTCCATTCTGTATAGTTCATTAAATCATTACAATTCATGAGTATAAAGGACAATGTGGTCTAATTAAGATGAATAAATATTCATTGTATAGTTTGAGAGGGGAAATACAATGAACATTTAGTTACTGATTTTTTTTTTTTTTTTTTTTTTGCGGTACGCGGGCCTCTCACTGTTGTGGCCTCTCCCGTTGCGGAGTGCAGGCTCCGGACGCGCAGGCTCAGTGGCCATGGCTCACGGGCCCAGCCGCTCAGCGGCATGTGGGATCTTCCCGGACCGGGGCACGAACCCGTGTCCCCTGCATCGGCAGGCGGACTCTCAGCCACTGCGCCACCAGGGAAGCCCTAGTCACTGATTTTGTTGTAAAGTTACCCATAGTAACATTAACACGATTGTCGGGGGTCAATACTATTGTGGGGTGAATTTGAATAATATTTCACATCCTTGTTTTACCGTTCTTGAAGTCGTTACCATGCAGCTGATCTCATTTAATTCTTTAAAGTCATTATAGTCCAAGCATAGTTTGTCCAGGCTGGTAAAACTGTTACCAAAATAAGTTCTCCTTCTTATTTATCAACAACTTCATGTTGTTAAACAATGATAAACTTCTAAAATATATGACTGCTTCATGTAAGTATCCTAGTGATACAGAAGGACCCCGTAGGGCACAAGCAGAAAACAGCATAATTCTTTCCCTCCATTAGCCCTTCAAAGCCACTCAGTGGGCTTTCTGTCCCTGGATAAAGTGTCAGGCAGATTTCCCTGGGAATATAACTCTGGATAGAATCTGATTGCACAAAAGCAAACCCTACCCTACTTTCTGTGATGTTATTAAGAAATCAGCAGACATGTACAGAATGGCAAACCATGTTAAATATATCTTTGAAAACTTGGCCATCCATCATTTTGGTATATATGGTGATTAAAAGTGTTACTTAAATTTTATCCTTGGGCATATTTTTGAAAAGAATGTTGGTTTTTTAAGTTTATGATGTTAGTTTGTGAACCATGGTGATATGTTCACCACGTTCTACCCATCTGGAGTTTATCTTCAACCAGGAAGAATTTTGGGAGGAAATAAACAGCTCCTTGCTTGATTTATGATTTCCGTTTAAAAAATATTTCTCATGACATGAATGAATGGCAGATGTTCATATTGTTATTATTTTAAGGAACATGACTCAATTGACCCTGGAGTTAGATTTCATTTGGTAGATATCATGTTCGAAGCTGGATATTCATGATGCTGACCAATCTGGCACATCTTGTTTTCCTGAACTGGCGACCTGTTCTGGCATTTGCCAGGTTTGCCTAAAGGGCATCGTCCACCCAGGGTCCAGCCCAACAGAGGGGTCACATTACATGCTTCCCAGAGAGTACATCCTGGGGCCGCTTTGCAACTCTGCTGGCAGCACAGGAACTTTCCGTACACGAAGAACCCACTGTGGTACTTGATCAGCAGATGGGGGTTGCCCCTTATCTCTGGGGAGCAGGCAGGAAGAAAGCACAGAATGAGTAAACGTTGGCCCAAGAGAAGAAACACATTCAGTAAGTGTTGTTATCATAAAACAATGAAAACCTCATTTTGCTAGCAACCAGGCTAAGAGCAAATGGTTCCCAAAGGATGTAAGTCTTTCACTCAGAAGTTAAGAAGCCAAAAAGAAAAGTCTAATCATGTTTTAGTAAGAACAACACAATAACTTATATCAGTCTTAAAAAAAATACTGCTAGAAACTACGTATACGCATCAGCTTGGTGTTAGGATTTTAGAGTAGGACTAGATCTTAGCAAGAAGAAAAGAAGTTTCCAATAAACATATACTCCCCCCGCTTTTGCTTTTATTTCGAAACATTTCAAATGTGCAGAAAAGTTGCAAGAATAGTGCAGTGAATATCCATATACCCTTCACACAGAGTTACCAACTTTTAACTGTTTGCCACATTTGTTTCATCTCATTTTCTCTCTGTACCTACACATTATTATTAAAATTTTTTATCATTATTATATTTTGCTTAACCATTTGAGAGTAAGTCACAGATATCATGACCTAAATAATGTCATCCATCACTACTTGAGCATGTAACTTCTGTCAACAAGGACATTTCTTTATATAACCGTAATACAATGATCAAATTCAAGAAATTTAATACTGATACCGTACTGTTACTTAATATATATTTTGTATTCAAAAATTTTCCAGTTATTCCAATAATACCCTTTGTAATCATTCACTTCTTCTGATCGAGGATCCAATCTAGAAACACACATGGCATTTAGTTATCTAGTTTTTCCTGAGCTAGAACAGTTCCTCATCCCTTCTTGGTCTTCTGTGACTTTTGACCTGTTTCCACTAAGGAATAAACGGTTTATGGGGCTACTTTTCTAGAAATATGTGCATATTTAAAAAAACCCATGGGACTAGGGCAATGCTGAATCCAAAGAAACGAAATTCTAATGTTGGAGTAGAATACTGTGTCTGCAACAAATTCACCTCTCTCGAAATACAGCATAGAAGCCTACAAGGTCTTAGTAGAGAACAGTTCAACAGGATTCTCCGGGTAGGGAGGGCTGGTTCTCCGTGTGACTTAAACTCTTTCCTTCTTGATTTTACATTCATCTTGAGGATTCCTTATTTTGATCCCAGGAGAACTCCTGGGATCAAAGTCCTGTGGCCCGACTCTGGGCTGGAATCAGGAATGTTCCAGAGAGTTGATAGTCTTTTGCTTTTGGCAAAACTCTGCTTAATCCAATGGGTTTGTCCCTGTACGGTAGATTTTCCAAATGGAATAATAAACTTTAATATAAAGTAAAAAACAAAACAAAACAAAACCCAAAAACACAAAACAAAACAAAACCCTTCTTTACAACCACGACTCAAGGAAGTGTTTGGGGATAATAATATCTACTTTGCTGGCTCATTGGGAGGAGATGAGCCAATGTATGTAAAGCATCCAGCACAGTGTTTGGCTCAGAGTAGGTGCTCAATGAACAGTGGGCTTTAATGATATCATTCCCTTAGTTTAACCCAGCTCAGCTTAGCTGAAAATTCTGGCATAAAAAAACTTTACCAAATATTAATGGGAAATTATTACAAAAATCACAAAAAGCAAAAGAAGTTAAGATTACAAAACACTAGTTTCTGACCTTGGTCCCAAATGGTCATTGCAGTTCCTTGGGCACATTTCTTGCCTTCCTGCTCTGTAAGCTCCTGGTCTCCATGTACCAGGATTCCTATTATTTTCTATTACATGGATTTGGTTTCCTGGGGACCTAATTGTTTTCCAGCCAAGTCCAAAAGTCCACATTGCAACACTCCCACCATCTAATAATGACAATAAGAGGAACTCATATATTGATATGTGTATAGGACTTTACATATTTTTCCTCACACTATCTCATTTAACCTACTCAACAACGTTGGGGGGAGCTATTACTGTTATCATGGCTCTTACAGAGTCAGGTAAACTGAGGTGCAGAGAGATGGTGTAACTTGCTCAAGTTCACAAATCTAGTCAATAGTGTATTTGAGACTCGGGCCCAGGCTTTTTCTAGTATATTCCAATGCCCAGATGCCAGCTTCCCTGCCAAACCCCCTTCAGTTTTGATTTTTGGAAAGAAGGATACAGTTTATTCACATCTGGTCAGCTGAATTCCGAGCCATGGTAGCTGACCTCACTCACCTTCTCTCTTGCTGTCTTCCAGCACAGAGGCTGGAAAAGCCAGATCCTGTGTTCCAGCTCCCTTTGCACACAGAGATGGCCATGAGACACAGTTCTGGCCAACGAGACGCGAGCAAAAGTTTGCAGAGGGGCTTCTGGGAAAACTCAGAGCCTTTCTGGGAACCTCTTAAGGGTGGCAGAGCAGAATCTAGAAGGAGCCAGGGTTCCTACTGACTTCATTGAGCTGCCGCACCAGCCCTAGGTTTGCTTACCTCTGGCCATGGAAGAGGAACAAACATGTATTTGTTTCAGCAACTGTTTGGTGTCTTTTTACCTGCATCCCAAAGCATTATTAACTGATAACAAATGGCTTACTATGCACATGGCAGCCTTAGTGATAGGGTCTCTCTGCAGCTTATGAGGGGCTAAGAGGTTCACTGCTGTTTCTCTCTCTGCTTTCCTTTTATGTTCCATAAGCCTTCACATGAGCTGCCCAGGGCCCACCCAAACCTGCCTACCATATATAGTCCCAGAAAGACCCACACAGAACCCTAGTGCGTGACACATAGCTGCACACAGCGGGTGTCTACATAGCAACTGCCCCTGGCACATCCCCCCAAGGGAGACTGAATGGGAAGCAGCATCTTAGAGCTCCTCCCAGAGGCCCCGCTATAACACAGTGGCTCATGTTAGTGTGTCGGACCCTTTAATGTGTTTATGAGTCATTCATTTCTGGCTCGTGAATGCTCTAGGAAAAATGAAATCTGATCTCCCATTTTACAGATCAGGAAACTGAGACCCAGAGACATTAGGTGGTTTTATAGATGACACAGCAAAGCAGCCCTTGTTCGCAGATTTGTCTCACTCTAAGAAGGATGCCCTTCTTACTTCAGCAAGCTGGCGGCAGGTAGAGGGAGGCTTTTCTCTTACCTGGACCACTTGATTCTCCTACAGAATAGGTTGCTAAACCCTTTCATACAAAGGGAAAAGTAAGCCCTGTGAGTGAAAAAGGATGTATTTGCATTGAAGTAGAGTAGGTGGTTGTCTAAGTGGTGTAATTTGAGGGGTAGTGAGAAGAGCCCGAACCTAAAACTTAAATGAAGTAAAATCTTCCCCCATCTGGGAGCTTAATATCTGCAATTCCACCAAGAGAGTCACTCGTTTGAGTTAAATATTGTCCTCACACCATTACCTACTTTAAAAATGAAAATATCATAGGGAGAAACATCACAGTGCCAAATTAGTAATAATTTTCTCTCTTCTGTCAAAGGTTGTTACCAGGGCAGCCTAAGAATCACTAAATAAATGTTTCATGAAATTCCCAGCTTTGCCTGGCATTTATACTGTACTGTTTAAAAAGTTGGGTTTGGGTAATTGAATTATGTGTTCTCCATAATTAGGTATGTGACGTTTGCCATGTCTGTTTAATTTCACTTATCTGAAAAATGGAGAATAGTATTATTACCCCTTGCCATAGAGTTGTCAAGAGGATTACCTAAGAAAATGTTTCCAACTACTTGACACAGTAGCTGGCAAATGATAAGTATTAGTAAGTATTAGACATAATTTTCTGTAAATACCCAAAGTACAGTAGCTACGGGACTCAAGAGAGAGCCCCATGAGGATCTAGACTTTGCTCTGATAAAGGCAAGCGCAGTGGGTGGAGAGCAGGTGGTCTGGCTTCCTCCTAGCTGTGGGGAAGGCACAATAGCCAGCTGTGTGCTGGGCAGGAAAGGGAATACGATGCCCAGGCTTCCTCTAGGTAACAAAGAGAATGCAAAACAAGGATGAGTGCAGCACATTCTCTGAGGTTGGTAGGAAAATCAACAGATTTCTCTATTGGTGTTAGGCCCTTTTATTGCCGTATCTTTCCTCCACTAAGCCTCAAAAGAGCTCAGTCAGAGACTCCCTTTGATGACATTTTAAAAAAATTACCTTTCTGTAATGCTTTCAACCACTGACTTCGGCTCTCTTCATTTGATGCATACACATAGAGAAGCCCATCTTTATAGACAATCTGGAAAGGAAAAGGTTTGGTGCATTTAGATATAATTGTGTTATAGTTCAATCTGGTACAACTACAAATTTTTGTTATCCAAGAGAAACACTGAGTTTGCCTATATAATACACATTAGCTCCGGAATTAGATTTTTTAAATCTAGTTATTTTTATCCTCCACCCCTCAATTAATTTTTTTTTTTTTTTTTTTTTTCTTGCGTTATGCGGGCCTCTCACTGTTGTGGCCTCTCCCATTTGCGGAGCACAGGCTCCGGACGCGCAGGCCCAGCGGCCACGGCTCACGGGCCCAGCCGCTCCGCGGCATGTGGGATCCTCCCGAAACGGGGCACGAACCCACGTCTCCTGCATCGGCAGGCGGAC
>NW_006793375.1:695351-699946 GCF_000442215.2 Lipotes vexillifer
AGGAATGCCCTGGACCATGGAGAATTATAAAAGTATCAAATGTTAGACATTACAGGTGTCTTAGAAGTGTTCTGGTCTATCCACCAACCCAGTGCATGACTGTCTTTATAGCCCACTGGAAAATGTTTATCTGCTCTATCCTTGAAAATATGTTCAGGGATAGAATGTCCTTTACTTTTGCTATGCCATCCTTGCCAATTTCCATTCATTCTGATCATTTTATGGTTCATGCTTATATTGAGTGAAAATATGTCTCCCCGTTACTTTACTCCCTTGGGTCATGTCTCACCCTGGGAATCCCCAGTATAAGTCATTTTCTATTCCTTATGATGCTTGGTGAAATGTTTGAACATTCCAGTGTCTTGCCCAGATCCTTCTCTAGTTTATTCAGCTTTTGTGGGTAAACAATACAGACCATTTATTAAATACCAACTAGTTTCTGGGCTCTTTCCTAGATAATTTAACATTTTAATTCCCTTTCAAGTCTATAAAAATATATGATTATGCCCACTTTGCAAATGAAGAAACAAACTCAGAGAGAGGTTGAGAATGTTGTCTATGGTTACACAAATATAAGCCATGGGGCTGGGAGCTCTGTGGCGTTCCAAAGCTCATGTTCTTTTGAGTATTCCATGCCATGGCAATACTCACTTGAAGCATCTTCCATGAGCACACGCTCCTCTGGTTTTTCCCAATTGGGCAATGTTCTTTTTTTTTAAGTGGGAACTATGGACTGACTGTTCACTGACTGGATTATTTTATTTTATTTCATTTTTTGGCCACTGTTCCCTCATACTAGCACAGGGTAGTCTGACCATTGGAAGAACAGTCTGTCTGTCTCTAGAGCAGAAAGATAAGTTTTCTTGATATAATAAAAGTAGGGCAGGTGTTAGATCAAGTCACTTCCATGGGGTACTGTAGGCACCCTCTCCGTAGGAGACCAGTGTTTGAAATACTTCAGGGTAAAATTCAAACTCCTTAGCGTGCTATGCAAAGCCATTTGTGATATGGCCCTGGCTACCTCTCCAGGCTACCTCTCCAGGCTTGTCTCTCACTCTCTCATGGGGCTGCTTACTTCTAAGCACCACCCGGATTTCTCCAAACATGCCATACTGTTTCACCTGCCAGGGTCTTGACATCTGCTGTTTCTTTGGTTTCGCTGCCCTTCCTGTTTTTGCTGGGCTAAACTCCCATTGTCCTTACCAACCTGAGTGTCACCTCCAACAGGAAATCTCCCTGACCTCTTGGAGTGAGAAGTGCAGCTTCTCCGTTCCGGGACACCATGGCTACGCTGCCACCTTCGTCTTAGCACTCACCTCCCTGCATTATAATGCTCTGTAAATGCCTTGGGGACAGGGATAGTGTGCCTAGTACCTTGTAGCATATTGGACATGCTCCGCAATGTTTGATGAAAGAGATCATCAGACCCCAAGGCAAGTCAGACCACTAAGGCCTACACACTCATCTATCTTTCTCTCCCACCAGGGAAGGCAGCTTCGTGGATAGAATTTTAGCAAACTGCCCCAATCCCATCTGGGGATGTTCCAGATTCAGAGAGAGGTTGAGAATGCTCTCTATGGTTACACAAATATAAGCACCTGCCATCGTCTTAATGAATCATTTAGCAACATCTTTATTTATCCCCCCCAATACTGAGTTCATAATAGAAAATACTAAAAGAAGAGCCATCCATCCAACGGAATGTTATCCCTCCCCTTACCTGAAATGGGTACTGTCTCTCCACGGGGGTCTGCTCCTCAAGATTTACTTTCTCCACACATCTGATTTTCTTAATCTCAATTGATCCTTTTCTGCTGCCTCTTTTCTGAATTAAAAGGAAAATATAAGATGCCTCACGTGATATACAGTGGTGCACAAAGAACAGGATCAAGTTAACGTTACACTTAGGAGGGAGATTGGGAGATGAGATGGGCACATGAGAATCATTCCAATTATTCCATAATAGTCAAAATCCAATGATGAGAGAATATATTTTTCGAGTGTGGGCATAAACTCCTCCAAGAGCAAGTCTTCAAGCAGCACTTAATTTTTTTTGATAATCTTGAAACACATTTCAAATCACCTGCCATATGGTTAATCTATTCAGGAAAATTAAGCATCTTCATCTTGTTTCAATTTTATGACAGTATTTCAGTATTTCTACTGTGATAGAATTCTCAGCTGCACAGAAATAGTCCTATTTTCAGCATTTGTTAAGACAGGGTTTCTCACCTTCAGCACTATTCGGGGCCAGATGATTCTTTGTGGTGGAGCCAGCCTGTGCACTGTAGGATGTTTAGCTGCATCCCTGGCCTCCACCCACTCGATGCCAGTAGCAAACTGCCCCCCTCCCCCAGTGATGGCAACCAAAAATGTCCCCAGCCATTGCCAAGTATCCTTTGGAGGGCAAAATCACCCTCAGTTGAGAACCACTGTTCTAAAGTTACAATTTGCCTTAGTAAAGTTAAGCAATGTTTGAAAATGCTTTATCTTGAATTAATTATAACTTGGCTAAGAAAAGACAATGTGATAAGTGAGTGCAAGTTGATTTTTACTGTGTTCGCTAAGAAACCTGCTGTTTCCTTATATTAAGCACTTTGTGGAGACTTGAGTAAAATAAGTAGCATTAAAAACAATGAAATAAATAGGGTCTCACCATTTTGTCATACTCATAGTAGGAGAGGTTTGTTTTGGTCAAAACAAAAAGCCGCTCTTTGTAATTATTGGGTGACATTTTCTTCTTTTGCTGTGACCTTTTGAGAAGGAGTTCTTCTAGAATGGATTCTGTGTTCATATTGTCGTCCTAAATAAAATAAAATGATTAGAATGAATGTTGGCAGCATCTAGCTAGGTTGTCTTTTAGCTTTCATAATTTTTATTCAACTATTTCTCATTAACGGATAATACAAATAGTTTTTTTTTAATTAGATTTAACAGTATAGAGGAAAATGCAATGAAGCAGGCTCTTAAACACACACATTCCTGCACTTTTTTCCTACTGCCTTGGCTTTGACGAGTTTAAATACGTTGATATTTTTATAGCATTTTATGCATTGTACTCATCTCCCACTTTGGATCATAAATTCACCATCTTCACACTACCTTCCAGACCACCATGTCAAAATTCTCCTTTTTCCTTAAACATTCTGGGGACATCTGTTGAATTGAATTGAATATCACCCAACTTTAAACAATCTGAACTCCAGACAGTTCATCATGTCTGAAGTAACTGATCAGCTGAAATTTCTCTCCACTAATGTGGCCAATTGTTGGACCAAAGTATCCAAACCACTGTGAGACTCTGATATTGTTGTAAATGACACCACAGTCCCTGAACATGATCAGATCTTTAGCATAAAGGACTTGGGTATAATTTTAACTATTTCTGAGCATAAAACATTTTCAAAAGCTATCAAAAGAGATTTAAAAGAACTGAAAGAATTGGTGCTTCATAAACTAATAACACTCTTGCTTTTTCTTCCAAAACTGCATAAAACATTAAAAGTTCAGATATTTCTGGAAAATAAATGCATTCATTTTTTGGTTCTACTAAGACTGTTGCTTCAACCCTCTGTCTGATATCAGACGGTCTAGTAATGAAAAGGAATGCTAAGCAGTCGGCCACAAGGGACCAACTTCCTTATGCTCTTTGCTTTGTGAAATCACATGCTTATTAGCAGTCAGATGCCCAGTCATTACTATCTTTCTTTGTTTATTGATAATCTGAAGGTAATTAACTTTACTCACCTTAATTTCGACAGAGCTGAAGTGTGTTTGTAGGTCTTTAACTCTCAAGCTCTAGGCAAAAAGTCACTGCTCTGAGACACCCCACTCATTTTCCCTCGGGCTATGCCAGGGTCATGCATTAAAAAGAAGATATTTGCATCCTGTCTATCACCTGATCAGGAAGCAGCCACACAGTCACTAAGGGGCATGGCCGCAGAGTATCATGGGCCCACTATGGTAGGAGTGGAAGAAAGGGAGACTAAGGAACTCTGCTTGGCGTTGAATAAACCATGGTCAGGCCCAGCCAGCTTCCCTCCTGACATAGGTTACACCACTCTAAAAATGGGAATCAAGCAAATCAGCTTCTATTATTTATCTACATAGATCAGGCAATTATTTATTAAAACCTCAAATGTTCTCCAAGGGCATTGTTCGTCTCCTAGGCAGAAGTGGTAGAAATCTTAGCCATTAAATATAATAAAGTCTTGGCCACTTTTTGCTTTGAATATTGTTTTATCTGGAAAAAAAAGCATAATTCTTTTGTGAAAGTAGAATGGGCTTCCTTTTGAGCCCAATGAGTGCTATTCTCCATGGCCACCGGTTTCTTTGTCCTGGACTCAAAGATGAGGCAGAGATCAGGGCACAGTCAACCCAGCCGGCCCTGGGAAGGCAGGGAGCACGCCTCCCTTCACCTTTGCCTCCGTGGTAACCTCTGCGCACACGCCTGTTCAGATAAGATTATTTTCTACACCTGTAGTCTATGGCCGGAAGAGAACTTGCTTGAAGACTTATTGAAACTCTGGAAGGTCTACTTTTTGTGAGTTAAAGTCCCCTTTGGAGGAGCCATATCACACCGGGCAGAGGTGTAG
>NW_006793375.1:699956-702600 GCF_000442215.2 Lipotes vexillifer
CCTTTTAAATTTCTCCATGAAAAAAATTAACTAACAAAGCAGAAGCAGAACACTGTGAAAACTCTTGTCAAATGTCTTTTACATCCACAGCTAAAACATTCCTCCTCAAAGCAGAGTGGTAGTTAAATAGATCTGGTTAGTTGAATACAAAGTTAACTTTTCAACACTTATTTTCAGACGCTGAATCAATTTGTGACATTAAGAGCATTGTTTTAAAAATGCAAATCCCAATGTCCAAGGTAGAGCACAGCCCTTCTCGTACTACATGATGATACACATGCTTCTCTATAGAACTTGCACATTCGTCACATGAAGAATGGTTTCTTGGGGACTTTTATCTAAAAAATGAATATGATGAGCCACAGAAACCACTGACAAATGAAATTCACAAAGTCGCTTCTGTATGTTGAGGGTAAGAAGGACACTGAGTAGAAAGGAAGGTACCGAGTCCTCACGATCATTTCCTAATAAATCTCCAAGAGTTTATACACGTCGTTGCATCTAATGAAATATAATTTGTCAAAGTTTAACAAAAATGTTTATTCCAAATCCTGCCCTTTGTGAACCTTTTGGCTTTCATTTTTAAAATCATATGTGATGTATGTTTATTCGACAAAAGCAAGAACTACAGACAAGCAAAAGAAAACTGTTAGCTTTTTGGTGAACATGCCTTTAGATTTTTTTCAAATTACACATGCAGGTGTTTATTTTCACAAAAATGAGTTCACATGCTGTGCACACGTGTCTGTAATCTATGGTTCTCCTGTCACAAACGCCTGCCTCTGAAGTCCCTCAAAGTTCCACTCCCTAAGCTGGATTCCAGAGCTTCTTAACAAAGTTAAAGAACCCTGTTTTGATGACTCACACTTCTGTCACCTCCCGATCAGTTTCTTCTGAGACAATACTTGGTTCCTGATCAAGTTTGGACCTGCCTTTCTCCTTCTATTTGCTTCTATCCCTTCCTTGTACTTCCCTCTTCTCCTAGAGTACCCTAGATTCTAAACTGAAGGCACTTCTATGATGAGGACTAATTTTTAGAAATGGAACGTCTCTCGCCTTGTATTAGGACAGTAAGTCAACAGGGCTCCGGGGCCACTGTTCACTCAACCGCCTGTCCAGCGACTAGCAAACTCGGCTCTGCCTACCCACATTTAAGAGAAATTCAGTTGGGAAGGTTTTGTTTTTTTTTTTTTAAAAAAAAAAAAAAAAAACTAAACAAAATAAAATTCGATCCTAGAGCTAGAAACCAGAAATCTATTTCCATAGAGAAGCTGGTGCGATTTGGCTGGACACTCATATATCACTACCTACATAGAATAGACGCATCAGTTTGCTTACCAAATAGCTCAGGCTGCCTATTTCCATAAACACATGAAACTAGAAAGATTAAAGTGCAGGGGAGACCAAAAAAAAAAAAAAACCTGTCAGAAATCAGTACAGTATTTTCTATAAGCAAGTCAGCAACCACTGTGTAAGTTTTAAACATAAAATGTGCATGCTGAATTAACCAGACTTGGAATCACTATGGTTACTTAGCATTTATAAGGAAATGATATCAAGAGAGTAAGGAATTCAAGCCTGCACATCTATGCAGCACACTTGATGTTGAGCCTACAGTGTGCTTGAGTGACAGTGAACAGGTTTGAGAGATAGTTTCAGTAGCTCAGGGATATGCAAGTTTGCTGTGGGCTGGTAGACTCAGAAGCCTTCCAAGAGGTGACAGGACTGTCACTCGTGCACCGTGTCACCCTGACCAAGCCCCTTCCGTGTTGTAAATGTTAGTTTTCTCGCCTGTAAAATGAAACGGGTAACAGCTCTTTCACTTTATGTGACTTAAATGAGGAGCTTTGTGTGAAAATACTGGGCACGCTATGGGTACCCATAAGTTATTTATGATTAAAAGAGAAAAAGGTGGAGAGAAACAACTCAAGTTAGAGAGGAGTCCTTACTCTTTGCTACAAAAGGCCTGAGGAAGGAAAACTTACTATTTTTCTTAAGATAATTGAGAAAGATATTATGGAAAGGAGGGCATTCAGATTGGACCTGGAAGGATGTGAGTGATCGCGGTGATGATAATCCTGGCTAACATGTAAGGAGGGCTCACGAAGTGCCAGGTGCTCTTTAAAGAACCTTAAAAAGGTGCATTTGTTTACTGGTCACAACCGCCCTATGGGGTAGGCCATAAACAGCCCCATCCTGTGGGGTAAGTTGTAACAAAGCCCCCCTACGGGGTAGGTTGCAACATCATTCCCTGCTTATAGCTGATGACGCTAGCTATCACAGATAAGTAAACCGCCCAGGCCGCACTGCAAGTGCGCAGGAGCTGGGGTGTGAATCCAGGTAGTCTTAACTCCATAGCCCGTATTCATTTTGTTTTATGTTGGAGAAATTTTTAAAAAAAATTTTTAATTGAAGTATAGTTGATTTACAATATTATATTAGTTTCAGGTGTCCAGCAAAGTGATTCAATATTTTTTTAGATTATATTCCTTTTAAAGTTATTACAAAACAATGGCTCTATTTCCCTGTGCTGTACAATATATCCTTGTTGCTTATCCATTCTTTTTTGTTGAAGTGTAGTTGATTTACCATATTGTGTTAGTTTCAGGTGTAGAGCACAGTGATTCAGATATATATATATATA
>NW_006793375.1:703233-705125 GCF_000442215.2 Lipotes vexillifer
ATATATATTCTTTTTCAGATTCTTTTCCCATATAGGTTATTACAGAATATTGAGTAGAGTTCCCTGTGCTATATAGTAGGTCCTCGTTGTTTATCTATTTTATATATAGCAGTGTGTATCTGTTAATCCCAAACTCCTAGTGTATCCCTCCCTGCCCTTTCCCCTTTGGTAAGCATAAGTTTGTTTTCTATGTCTGTGCCCAGCCCATATTCTTGACCACAACGCAGATGTTAGAGAAGGATATGCCAGCTGTGTAACGCTCCTAATCAGAGAAGGCTCTAACCTAAATGTAGGAGGGCAGCCACAGGGTATCATAGGTGGTAGGAACCCTAGAAGTCATTTTATAGATGCAACACTGAGCCCTGGCGGCCTAGGTAACTTAGCCAGAATCGGGACCCTGTGACTAGAGAGACACAGCCCACGGAGCCAGCTTACTGGTGTCCTGCCTGGGACGCTTGCCCATACCATCATGGCAATAAATACACTAAAAGAGATCTGTGTTCAGCTAAATGTACGATAGCCTTGCTAAAGCCTGTGGTCTGGTAGAACTAGGCATAAATTTGAGCCTTACCAGATACACGCAAGGGAGCTTTTACTGGAAATATCAGAAAGACGTGACCTATAAATAAGGAACCTTTAGAGGTTCCTTCTCTCAGCAGGTTCTGTGCGAGAGCTTTCTCTAGTTGTGGCAAGCGGGGGCCACTCTTCATCGCGGTGCACGGGTCTCTCACTATCGTGGCCTCTCTTGTTGCAGAGCGTAGGCTCCAGACATGCAGGCTCAGTAGTTGTGGCACATGGGCCTAGTTGCTCCACGGCATGTGGGATCCTCCCAGACCAGGGCTCGAACCCATG
Organism: Lipotes vexillifer; assembly: GCF_000442215.2. Taxonomy (NCBI): domain Eukaryota; kingdom Metazoa; phylum Chordata; class Mammalia; order Artiodactyla; family Lipotidae; genus Lipotes; species Lipotes vexillifer. Next base: position 704,086 of record NW_006793375.1, read on the forward strand.
TCCCCTGAAATAGCAGGCAGACTCTTAACCACTGCACCACTGTATTTGAGCAAACATGTTACCTGCATATGAACAAAACGCCCTTAGCATGTACTTAAGCATTTGTATGTGCCAGAGACACACCTGGAGGCTGAGCACAGCTCTGTCATCTCACCTGAGGCATCTCTGGGAGCACAGCAGGGCCCATCATGCATCCTGAGGGCACATCACACAACCAGGGAATCATGCAGTTCTCAATTATCAGGCCAGTCTGGCTTTCCTAATTTAGGGTGCGGTGGGCAGAAGGTGAGGTGACACTGGGTCTCCTGCAAAGCTACATGCTGCAGAGGACAGTGACAGGCACTCATCCTGCTAGGGGAGCCAGCATTAAGTAAACGCTTTCTTCCTTTCATGTGTATCCATCTACAAGGGGCAGGCTTTTTAATCACAGAGATTTGATGAAATAGCCGAAGTTGATAGTTCGGGAAGCTAGAAGTCCACGATCAAGGTGTTGACAGGTCTGGTTTTCTCTGAGGTCTCTCTCCCAGGCTTGCAGATGGCTGCCTACTCCTTGGATTCTCCTAGCCCACGTTTTGAAAATAGGTAAGAACATACAATCTCAGAAGTTGGAATAAATTCTAAGTGGTGCAAAAGGGGCGCAGGAGTCAGGAAATGAAGGGAGAAAGGTATGTATAGTTAATTGGGGCCATTGGGTAGCTCCCTCAATTAAAATGTATATTCCCTGGCTGGCTCAGGATGGTGCTTTAAAGCTTTGTTCTTTAGAATTGAGAGATGAGGGTAGCAATTCCTTGCCCCTTTATTTGATTTGGTTATCCTCCCTTACTTTACATATCATTTACCTAAGACTTTGATAGGTGTCAAGATATTAAAATAATACGTGTGGTGGGAGGACAGTGGAGGGGGGAGGGCGGGAAGGAAAGGGAAGATGCCCCAAGTGTGGACTGGGATGGGGGCTCCGAAAGCCAAAATGGTGGACCTGTGGCAAACTTGACCTTCAGATACTTGCCCAGGGCCAGGCCTGCTTATCTTCCTGCTTAATA
>NW_006793375.1:705135-719461 GCF_000442215.2 Lipotes vexillifer
AACAAAATATGATGGTAAGTTAAACAGGAAGAGAAAGCTTAACTCAGAATCAGGTAAAATGGTTCAAAAATATAACTCTTAAGATGCTGGCCAAAGACAAATACCAGCTGCACAGAACCTGACAAATCCCCGTTTCATAGGACATTTTGCAGGCAAGAGAAAGTTACAGTTGATCTCGGCATGATACGGACAGAAATCCTTTAACATTGACCCTTGAATCCAGCATTTTGAAACACCATACCTCGGTTGCTCCAAAATGAATTTATGGAAAGCACACACTTCAGGAAGCCATGTTTGCACAGAGAATGTCAATGCCTTTCCTGTTAGAGCTAAAATTTGCTTTTGGTGTGAAACTCATCTTCAGTGCCTCATAGAGCTTTGCTAAGGCCTTTCCTTCTTTTCAGCAACCTCCTTCCTTCTGCTCCCTCCCCTCTGCCCAGCGCACCCCTCTGGGCACCTTCCTTAGAAGAAAAGCAAAAAGTGATAAATTCACGTCCTAATACATCATGCTGAATTAGTTTAACACGTAACACTGCTAAGAATACAGGTTGGTGTGGACAAAAGCACCAAGCTTTGGGGGGGGGGGGTTCAGATCCCTGGCCTGTCTCTATGCTATGGTCTAGCACCCTAGTAGATGTTCCAGAAACCTGCACCCCTTCCCCTCATCACTCTGTAGGCAAAGTTTTTAAAAAGACCATAGCAAAGTGTAAAAACTGGAGACAACGAGATGACCTCAACATAAAAGTTTAGTCCTCACCCTCCTTCCCCCAGCCCCCTGGGGATAGGAGATATTGGGAGGGGAAGACGCCTCATGCCTTCTCTCGTCAACAAGTACCTGCTCCGTGGCTCTGTTACGGCCTTTCAATCCTGGGACTGGTTACCTTAAAATCAGTTTGACTGTGTATTTGTGCCACTGATTTCTAATAAGTACGTGGATGTTACTCCAAGTGTGGCCCACGGACAGGCAGTATCAGCATACCCTGGGAGCTTGTTTGAAATTCATACTCTCAGATCCCACCCCAGCCCTAGTGCATCAGAATCTGCATTTTAGTGAGATACCCAGGTGACTTATGTGCACATGAGAGTTTGAAAAGCAATGACCTAGAGCACATTATAGTTGCACTACTTTTTAAATCCAATGAAACCATCATGGTCTGTGAGAACTTTCTAAATTCTATGTATGTGGCTACAACTGTGTGGTTCACCTCCCTCCCATCTCTCTACCTCCATCTAGAATACCCACAGGCCCCAGACTTAGGGAGACTTCAGGAAGCTAAGAATAAATATTCGTAGCAAAAAAAAAAAAACCCATCATAAAGCACAGATAAATAAAAGAAGGCATGACTAACATTTTTTTGTCTTTTGGGGAGCAATTACAAAGCCAATATGAAAAGTCACAGAAGGACCTATAATGGAAAATAATCTGAAAAAGGATAGATTTTTATAAATATGTGTGTATATATATATGTATGACTGAATCACTTTGCTGTACACCTGAAACCAACACAACACTCTAAATCGACTACACTTCAATTAAAAAAGTAAATAGAGGGGAAATAAAGAAAAGTCCTCGAAGGGCAATGGCTTAAGAATAGTATGGAGAAAATCAGCAGAGGAATAGACACAAAGCTAGATCAAGCTGATGGTGATGTACACACAACCTGACAGGTTCCCCGAATGAGACTTGAGCTAGGAGGGAATTTCCAGTGACCCTTCTATAGCAGGCCTCCGAATGACATGGTCCCATCCAAGGCCCCCAGAGGAGCCCCAGCAATTTCACCTTCATAATTTTGCACCATTTTTGCTAAAGCACCCCCCCTCCCCCCAAGTTTGTGAACTTCAGGCTCTACAACACCCAGATCCGAACCTATTTTCCTGTAGGATATGACACTATAGAGCCACCTGCCCTTCCACGTACCATTTTGCCTGGCTCTGTTGCCCGGGTCCACGGCGGTGAGGTCGCTCTGCTCTTGTAGGGACACAGCCGCAGCTGTCCTCCTTCCAGCAGCCGCAAATTGCCTCACCTTTTCCCGGCAGCTGGGTCAGAAATGGCTGCATTACTCAGTGCCCCCCAAACGTTTATTGTACTGCAAGGTCTTACACAATCCCACAGGAAACCGCGCTCAACACTTAGCCAATACTTGTTGACCTGATTGAGCGCAACAAAAACGGAGACAAAAGCATATTTCATAAAGGTTCCAACTTTGATAACTACAGCTCCTGCTTTTCCCAGGCAGCTCTCGGGTACATGTGATAACCTCTCTTTGTTTGGAGAGTTCTGCGCTGGAAAGGATGAGAAAACATCTCGGCAAAAGCCCGCTTGTGATGCTGACTTCTCTCACGCGAGTCAGGAAACCATGAGGTAAGGCCAAAGTGTGCAGAGAATAAGCAATGAAAACTTCAACTCAACACTGGACCCAGGGAGGTCAGAGAGGATATGAGCGAGAAGGACTGTCAAATGATGGAAAAGGAGCACATTTCCACAGCTTAAATTAAGAAATCCAGAAATGGAAGAGAGATGGGTGTGGCTCACGAACCATGCACCAAAAGTGCAGTGAAAGAATGTGATTATCACTTGAATGATTTATGATGATCACTCTAATGATTTATGACATCACAACTTTTAAATTTTATTTTTTATTAAAAAATCTTTTTATTGAGGTATACTTGATTTACAGTGTTGTGTTAGTTTCAGGTGTACAGCAAAGTGATTCAGTTATACATACACATATATACATATATTCTTTTTCCAATTCTTTTCCATTATGGTTTATTACAGGTTAATAATAAATATAGCTTATTATTGAATATAGTCCCCTGTGCTCTATAGTAGGACCTTCTTGTTTATCTATTTTATATAGAGTAGTGTGTATCTGTTCATCCCAAACTCCTAATTTATCCCTCCCCCCTTTCCCCTAGGGTAACCATAAGTTTGTTTTCTATGTCTGTGAGTCATAATATCATGGCTTTATTCATTCTACCATCTTCTCCAGTGCACACTGACTGTATGCAATCTGTAATAAGTCTAATGACTTATTTTAGGTTCAGCTATGGATGGCTGAGAAAATTAATCATCCTTTTGGCATGCATTGACACACTATATTAGCTTATAAATTGTTGGCTACTTTAACTTATTTGTAAACGTCTGTGTTGTGACGAAATCTTGGGTGGGCAGAGGATGGTGAAGCCCCTGACTTTCAAAGAGGTATTCTTTTGAGTGGACACAGGGTGAGCATCATTTCTATTCATTCGTTCAGCCTTATTGAGAACCTACCATCTACCAAGCATTCCGTTAGGTCTAGAGACACAGCAGTAAACAGAACAGCGGCAGCGCGCATCTTCAGGAGGCTTATGTCCAGTGGAGGAAGGACTACAAATAAAGATTTAATTACAGTAGAGTGTCTGAAAAATAAATATTTCTGTTTGAAACTGGAATTTGGGGAATGACAGAGTCCTTCAGAACAATTCAAAAGAGGAGAAATTACACCCTGATAGCAAATAAGTCACTGATGGATTCCACATAGGTCTCCATCCTCTAGGAATCAAGTAGGCAGTCATTCGAGAAATTGATGGTGAAGCAGGGTGACAGTGGCAAAGCACCTTGGCCAAATAAATTAATTCTACACTCTGCTAATTCACTACCTTTCCCACATGGCGATTTGTATTTACTCTGCGGTTTAAACATGGTAGCATGGCTGAAGATCAATTCTAGAATAAAAAGTCAGTTTAGGGGAAGAGAGGAGGATGTGGCAGAACGCTGAAAACACCTAGGCACGACCTCTTGGGATTCTCATCCCTTCTTGCGGCTTGAAACACTCAAGGGCAGCTGGGAGGAGTGGTTTCCTCTGAGTCAAAATGTCCCAGATTTATGTATGTATTCTATTCATTCACTTCCTCTGCCACTTCTCCGGAACTTTCCGTGGGCTTTGTATTTTCCATGTCTTCAGTCCAGTTCTAACTTGTTGTGGCAACCTACTGTTTCCATTATGTGATTTAATTTGCTCGAATTATGGTATGCGTTGTCACCTCTACCCAGGGAGACCCGTAGGAATTTTCTCTGAGCTTCTCTGCGTGAGCTTTTAGCACGCAACAAGTTTGTGTAGGGCTGCAGCATGGGGTGATTTGGCTTCACGATGTGAACAAGCTTGTTCAGTTGGGAGCAGTAGTGCTTACATTTTTAGAACAAGAAAGAACCTGATAGGATCCATTGTGTGTGTGTGTGTGTGTGTGTGTGTGTGTGTGTGTGGAGAGAGAGAGAGAGAGAGAGAGAGGGAGAGAGAGAGAATGTGTCTGTCCGTGTTTCTTCTGGCTTCGAGTGACGTCTATTTTTCTCTTACTTAAAAAAATTCATTTGAGTCATGGCTTTAAACACCATCTATATACTTATGGTTCCAAATTTCAGCCAGGTCCTCTCCCCTGAATTCCAGACTTGTATTCGACTGTCACCTTGTCCATCTATACTTGGAATATCTAATAACCATGTCAAACGTAACATGTCCAAAGGTGACCTCCCGACTAACCCCACAAACCAGCTCCTCCTACAGGCTTTCCTTCTCCTCTAAGAGCAAATGTAGCCTTCCAGTTGCTCAGGCCAAAGAATGTGGAATTACCCTTGACTTTTATCCTTCTTTCACACCCAGCATCTGATCCATCACGAAATCTGGTTAGCCATATTGTCAAAATATATCCCAAATTTGGCCACTTTTCACCACCTCTCCTGCTACCTACTGGTCTAAGTTGCCACCATCCGTCTTCTGGAATATTGTGCTCACCTCCTGCCTGCTCATCCTGCTTCCACACTTGCCGCCTGCTGTCTGTTCTCCACTGACTAGCCAGGATGATGCTTTCATATGTAAGTCAAAGCCGGCCACTCCTCCTGTCTGAACTCTCTCCTCTTCTGGTCCCCTAGTACTGTCTCTAACATCATCTTATGATTCTTCTACCTCACATTGCCACTCCTACAATATTCTGAGCACCACCTGCCCCAGGGCCTTTGCCCAGGCTGTTTCCTTTACTTGGCAAACCATCACAGACATCTGACTGGTTCGTTTCCTAATCTCCAGGCTCTGCTTCAAACGGCATCTTCCTAATGAGCCCTACCTAGACCATCTTGTTACTACCACACCTCGCTCCACCCAGCACTCCCAATCTCCCTTACTCTGCTCTACTTTTTCTTTTTTTCATAGCACCTAACACCTTAAAACTGACTACATAATTTAGTTATTTATCACCTTTAATATCTATCTGTCTCTCCTCCCTGAGGGGTAAAGCCCGCAAGGGCTCTGATAGCTTCTCTCTGCAGCCTGAGCTTTGTTCATGGGGATCTCTTCACTGGGGGCGTCACTCCGTCACCTCCTGCTCTTTATGTCTCCTGGTGCTGAAATAACCTACTTGGAGGTTGGGATCTTATGTGAATAGTTTACACTTAACTGGAATCAAAGATGAATGTGTCATCTCTCCTACGGATGCTTGCATATTAAACCTCAGGTTCAATGGTGGAACCTGAGGTTTTTCTTCATGAAAGGAGATTGTGAGTGGAGGGTGAGGGTGGGCACAGAAAGGTTTGTTTTTTGTTTGTTTGTTTTTCTTTCTTTCTTTTTTTTTTTTTTTGGCCATGCTGCACGGCTTATGGGATCTTAGTTCCCTGACCAGGGATCAAACCTGGGCCCTTGGCCGTGAGGGACCACCAGGGAATTCCCTGTTGTGTGGTTTTGTTGTGCCCTTTCCCGACATCCATGAGATCTTTACACAGATTGTTGGCATTTTATCAATTTCACTCCTACTTTCTAGCGGAAGGTGACGATTTGAGGTCTAGATGGGGTTGGCAAACTATTCCTACCACCTGTTTTGGGAAATAAGATTTATTGGAGTGCAGCCACGGTCGTCCGCTCACGTATTGTGTGAGGCTGCCCTCCTTCCCCAGTGGCAGAGTTGAGTCGTTGCGACAGAGGCCATATGCCCACAAAGTCTCAAATATTTACTATCTGGCCTACATAGAAAAAATTTGCCAAGTCATGCTCTAGAAGAATCCTGCCAGCTGTGGAAGTGACCTAGTAGCTTGGAATTTAGCTCAACAGCTCAATTCAATAGATCTTCACTGAACTGTATTGTATACAAGGTGCCAGTTGGAAACAAAGGAAGTAGGCAAACGGGAGATCTTTATGGAGTCCTTCCAGCTACGATTCCCACTTCGATTCAAATTATTTTTTCCCAAAACTTTATTATGAATAATTTCAAAATACAGAAAAGTTTTTAAAAAGTATGGGGAACACCCATACACCGCTAGATTCTACAATTACATTTTATTATATCTGCTTTGTCATCTATTTATCCACCCTCTATCCATCCATTAGTCCACCTTATTGGTATTACTACTATTACTGTTATTTTTTGCTGCATTCAAAGTAAGTCACAGACACCAGTGGACTTCATACGTGAACACCTCAGAGTACATAACATCAACTGGAGGATAATTCAAATTAGCCTTTTATTTTATTTATTTTTAGTTATTTTCTTTTTATTGGAGTATAATTGCTTTACAATGTTTTGTTAGTTTCTGCCACACAGTGAAGTGAATCAGCCGTACGCATACACACGTCCCCTCCCTCTTGCACCTCCCTCCCACCCCACGCCCCATCCCGCCCATCTAGGCCATCACAGAGCACCGAGCTGAGCTCCCTGTGCTATACAGCAGGTTCCCACTAGCTAGCTATTTTACACATGGTAGTGTATTTATGTCAAACCTAATCTCCCAGTTCATCCCACCCTCCCCTTCCCACCCTGTGTCCATGCGTCCGTTCTCTATGTCTGCCTTTCTGTTCCTACCCTGCAAATAGGTTCATCTGTGACATTTTTCTAGATTCCACATATATGCGTTAATATACGATATTTGTTTTTTAGCCTTTTAATTTAACTCCAAGCCTGTGATCTTGAAAGCAGCCTTCATTTGGTCATAAGACACAGTCTTACACAAGCTGAAAACTGAGAAAGGTTATCAGGATAACTGAGGTAAGTATAATTCACCTACATTTCTTCTCCATTTCCCTGGTTCAGAGATGAATCAGCCTTTCAGGGCTGAGAATGTTTTGCCTGTGATGAATTCTAGGAAAGTTCTGTGGCTCAAGAGAGAGGGTCATAAGCTATTCTTTTCTGGCACGCTGCCAAAAACCCACGGGAAAGACAATTACATGTTTCATGCAATGGTTGATCACATGTAGCCTCTGGGTCAGAACCCTGGCCGATGGGCCAGACCACATCCATGCAGATTGCTCTCACGAGGGTGGAAACAGGAGTCACGTATACACATCTTTTCCGGATATTTTTTGGATGTCCTCGACCACAAGCACATTAATGCCCTTCATAAATGAATGTTTACAAAATAATCATTCCCTTACTTGGAGACATTTCCTGGGTCCAGAGAGTCTGAATCCCTAATATGGAATATTCTAAAGATATTTGTCATTTAATGCACAGCAGTTACCATGCCCTGGGAGGCAAATTACCGAAACCTGATCAATCTACAAGAAAGGTTTTTTTTTTTTAAGAAAGATTTTTTGAGTTGACTGCTTGAAGGAGAAAAAAAATTGCAAATGATGAAACGTGTAAGATGTCCATATATTTCTATAAAGTATATTTTTGAGAAGAAAGTCAGTCAGTCATCCAGGAGAAGAAAATAAAATTTTGGAATGAAAAAGGAAAAAAGGTCACATAAAATATGTTGATAATATGAGTGTCTTCAAGGATAACGGTGTTACTTGGAATCGTTGAGCGATTGATGCCGTATCTACACACTCATATATCCAGCTGCCTATTTAGCATCTCCAACTGGATGGCAAATGACAGTGTGAAAAGTCCTCACAGCTCCATGTATGAAGTCACATTTCTCATCTCAAAAGCCAGCCTTGTTACAGTGAAACATTGCTTGCTGCATATTCCCTTTGTAAAAATTTGCCGCCCATCTTTGTTTTTCCTCATTTTAAGTCTTCTAGCTTTGCAGGTCTGCTCTTTTTTTCTCTTTTTTTCTGCAGCAGCCCACAAACAGACTTCCCTGCCTTACCCTGACAATGCACACCCTTGGACTTAGCTTCTCCCCATGACTGGCTTCCCAAAGTCTAGAAGGAAGAGAAGCTCTTCTGCCTGTTTCAGTTTCAGAGGTGGAGGGGATTCTGGGTCCCAGGGGAGGTTCTGAAACGGTGATAAACTGAAAGCATCCTCAAGAATATGGCAAGTCCAATATAGAAGTGGGTAAAAATGCACAGCGATGGCATTCTCTCCTGTTTTCTTGTATTAGGAAGCTGTCCTTCTAAATACTACATGTAACAGAGGAAACTTTCAGGACATCCGTGCATCAGAGGTTACTGCTCTGGCCAGTGGGATGCAACATTTCATCTCTCAAGTCTAGTTTAATAAATTTTTATCTTACTGGATGGCTGCTTGCCTTGGTACTAACATTTAAATGAACAGATCCGCTTTCTGAAAGTGTAAATTTTTTTTAAAACATCGTTATTGGAGTATAATTGCTTTACAATGGTGTTTTAGTTTCTGCTTTATAACAAAGTGGATCGGCTATACATATACATATATCCACATATCTCTTCCCTCTTGTGTCTCCCTCCCTCCCACGCTCCCTATCCCACCCCTCTAGGTGGTCACAAAGCACCAAACTGAAATCCCTGTGCCATGCGGCTGCCTCCCACTAGCTAGCTATTTTACATTTGGTAGTGTATATATGTCCTTGCCACTCTCTCACTTCGTCCCAGCTTACCCTTCCCTCTCCCCGTGTCCTCAAGCCCATTCTCTACGTCTGAGTCTTTATTCCTGTCCTGCCCCTAGGTACTTCATAACTTTTTTGTTTTTTAGATTCCGTATATTTGTGTTAGCATAAGATATTTGTTTTTCTCTTTCTGACTTACTTCACTCTGTATGACAGACTCTAGGTCCATGCACCTCACTACAAATAACTCAGTTTCGTTTCTTTTTATGGCTGAGTGATATTCCATTGTATATATGTGCCATATCTTCTTTATCCATTCTTCTGTCAGTGGACACTTAGGTTGCTTCCATATCCTGGCTATTGTAAATAGTGCTGCAGTTAACACTGTGGTACATGACTCTTTTTGAATTATGGTTTTCTCAGGGTATATGCCCAGTAGTGGGATTGCTGGGTCGTATGGTAGTTCTATTTGTAGTATTTTAAGGAACCTCCATACTGTTCTCCATAGTGGCTGTATCAATTTACATTCCCACCAACAGTGCAAGAGGGTTTCCTTTTCTCCACACCCTCTCCAGCACTTATTGTTTGTAGATTTTTTGATGATGGCCATTCTGACTGGTGTGAGGTGATACCACATTGTAGTTTTGATTTGCATTTCTCTCATGATTAGTGATGTTGAGCATCCTTTCATGTGTTTGTTGGCAATCTGTATATCTTCTTTGGAGAAATGTCTATTTAGGTCTTCTGCCCATTTTTGGATTGGGTTGTTTGTTTTTTTGAAATTGAGCTGCATGAGCTGCTTGTAAATTTTGGAGATTAATCCTTTGTCAGTTGCTTCATTTGCAAATATTCTCTCCCATTCTGAGGGTTGTCTTTTCGTCTTGTTTATGGTTTCCTTTGCTGTGCAAAAGCTTTTAAGTTTCATTAGGTCCCATGTGTTTATTTTTGTTTTTATTTCCATTCCTCTAGGAGGTGGGTCAAAAAGGATCTTGCTGTGATTTATGTCATAGAGTATTCTGCCTATTTCCTCTAAGAGTTTTATAGTGTCTGGCCTTACGTTTAGGTCTTTAATCCATTTTGAGTTAAGTTTTGTGTATGGTGTTAGGGAGTGTTCTAATTTCACTCTTTTACATGTAGCTGTCCAGTTTTCCCAGCACCACTTATTGAAGGGCTGTCTTTTCTCCTTTATATGTTTTTGCCTCCTTTGTCATAAATGAGGTGCCCATATGTGCGTGGGTTTATCTCTGGGCTTTCTATCCTGTATCATTGAGTTATATTTCTGTTTTTGTGCCAGTACCATACTGTCTTGATTACTGTAGCTTTGTAGTATAGTCTGAAGTCCAGGAACCTGACTCCTCCAGCTCCATTTTTCTTTCTCAAGATTGCTTTGGCTATTCAGGGTCTTTCGTGTTTCCATACAAATTGTGAATTTTTTTGTTCTAGTTCTGTGAAAAATACCTTTGGTAGTTTGATAGGGATTGCACTGAATCTGTAGATTGCTTTGGGTAGTAAAGTCATTTTCACAATGTTGATTCTTCCAATCCAAGAGCATGGTATATCTCTCCACTTGTATCATCTTTAATTTCTTTCATCAGTGTCTTGTAGTTTTCTGCATACAGGTCTTTTGTCTCCTTAGGTAGGTTTATTCTGGGTATTTTATTCTTTTTGTTGCAATGGTAAATGGGAGTGTTTCCTTAATTTCTCTTTCAGATTTTTCATCATTAGTGGATAGGAATGCAAGAGATTTGTGTGCATTAATTTTGTATCCTGCTACTTTACCCAATTCATTGATTAGCTCTAGTACTTTTCTGGTAGCATCTTTAGGATTCTCTATGTATAGTATCATGTTATCTGCAAGCAGTGACAGCTTTACTTCTTGTTTTCTGATTTGGATTCCTTTTATTTCTTTTTCTTGTCTCATTGCTGTGGCTAAAACTTCCAAAACGATGTTGAATAATAGTGGTCAGAGTGGACCACCTTGCTTTCTTCCTGATCTTAGAGGAAATGGTTTCAGTTTTTCACCATTAAGAACGATGCTGGCTATGGGTTTGTCATATATAGGCCTTTATTATGCTGAGGTAAGTTTCCTCTGTGCCTACTTTCTGCAGGGTTTTTATCATAAATGGGTGTTGAATTTTGTCAAAAGCTTTCTCTGCATCTATTGAGTTGATCATATGGTTTTTCTCCTTGAATTTGTTAATACAGTTTATCACATTGATTGATTTGCGTATATTGAGGAATCCTTGCATTTCTGAGATAAACCCCACTTGATAATGGTGTATGATCCTTTTAATGTGCTGTTGGATTCTGTTTGCTAGTATTTTGTTGAGGATTTTCTCATCTATGTTCATCAGAGATATTGGCCTGTAGTTTTCTTTCTTTGTGACATCTTTGTCTGGTATTGGTATCAGGGTGATGGTGGCCTCCTAGAATGAGTTTGGGAGTGTTCCTCCCTCTGCTATATTTCAGAAGAGTTTGAGAAGGATAGGTGTTAGCTCTTCTCTAAATGTTTGATAGAATTCGCCTGTGAAGCCATCTGGTCCTGGGCTTTTGTTTGTTGGAAGATTTTTAATCACAGTTTCAATTTCAGTGTTTGTGATTGGTCTGTTCATATTTTCTAATTCTTCCTGATTCAGTCTTGGTAGTTTGTGCATTTCTAAGAATTTGTCCCTTTCTTCCAGATTGTCCATTTTATTGGCATAGAGTTGCTTGTAGTAATCCCTCATGATCTTTTTTATTTCTGCAGTGTCAGCTGTTACTTCCCCTTTTTCATTTCTAATTCTATTGATTTGAGCCTTCTCTCTTTTTTTCTTGATGAGTCTGGCTAATGGGTTATCAATTTTGTTTATCTTCTCAAAGTGAAAGAGTAAATATTTGTAAGAGTTTTTTTTTTTTAGCCCACAGAGCTTTGAAAATCCACCTCATCTGTTTTCTTGCATAAAAGCATATTTTCCAGTTATCTATTATCATGAAACAAATGACCTGGAAACTGAGTGGCTTGAGACAACCATGTTTATCTGCTCACAAGTCTGTGGGTCTGGAAGTTGGGAAGCACACAGGTGGGTGTTCATGTCTTAGCCACGTGGCATCAGCTGGGGTAGCTGGGCCTGGAGGAGCCACTTCCTAGATGGCTTGTTTGTCTATACGTCTGGCGTCACAGTGTCCTTGGCCTCTGTCTCCTTCCTCACATGGCGTTTCTTCCTCCAGGACCTCTCCTCCACATGGCGTGGGCTTCTCCCACAAAGCTGGTCTCAGAGTCCTCACTCTTCCTACATGGCAGCTGGTTTCCCAAAGGCAGGGAGCAGAAGCTGGCAGGCTGTTTCACAGCCCCGCCCAGAAGTGGCACACTGCCCCTTCCACTGTATTCCATCGGTCAGAGCAGCCAAAGGCCCTGCCTAGACTTAAGAGGAAGAGAAGTGAACTCCACTTGTGATGGGGGGGAGTGTCAGGGTCACATTGAAGAAGAAGACAGGTGTATATGGGAGATGCTGCTGGAGCCATCTTAGGAAAATAGAATCTTTCAAAGGAGGAGAAACGACGACTCTGGTCAACAGTGTGTAGTCATGATGACTGCCAAGTCAAACTTCTCACCCAGACTTGAGGGGACAGACAGGCAATGCTTCCTAGAGGGAGTGATGTGGAAACTGAGAGCTGAGAGATGAATGGCGATAGGCCAGATCAAGGAGAAGGAAATTTCCAGGCAGAGGCACAGCAAGCTGACAAGAGAGTGAATGCACATTCGAGAGCCTAAAACAGTTGAGCATAATGGAAAGAGGGGCTGCTGCTGTGTGTGTGTGTGTTTGTGTGTGTGTGTGTCCATCCTTGAGCAAGTGTCAGCATGCTGAGGGTGAGGCTGGGTTAAAGACATCACAGGACTTTCTCTTGAGGGCAGTGAAGGTTTTAGGTGGTTATTCCATTTTCCTGCGATGTGGAGAATGGCTTGGCTATCAGAGAAGATGGATGGTGGCAGTCAAAATGGGAAGCACTGGATATATCGCTACTTAAGAGAAATAGGAGCAGAATCCACAAGATTTCAAGGTGGAAGAGTGATAGCTTGAGTTTCAGGCTCAGGCAATTGGCTAAACATTGAACTTTTTGGTAGGGAAGGCAGAAGTATTTACCAAGGTCTGCCAAGTGCCAGACAGAGAGCCCATGCTTCTATTTTCTTTGGAGACACATGCAGACGTTAAGTAGAATGATGATGAGCAACAGTATTACTTCTTGGCACTTTTAATGTTCACGTGTATTATCTCATTACCTTTTTAAAAACTTTATTTTTCGCTGCATTGGGTCTCTGTTGCTGTGCGCGGGCTTTCTCGAGTTGCGGCGAGCGGGGGCTACTCTTCATTGCGGAGCGCGGGCTTCTCATTGCGGTGGCTTCTCGTTGCGGACCTCAGGCTCTAGGTGCGTGGGCTTCAGTAGTTGTGGTGCGTGGGCCAGTAGTTGTGGCTTGCGGGCTCCAGAGCGCAGGCTCAGCAGTTGTGGCGCACGGGCTTAGTTGCTTCGCGGCATGTGGGATTTTCCTGGACCAGGGCTCGAACCGGTGTCCCCTGCATTGGCGGGCGAATTCTTAACCACTGTGCCATCAGGGGGGCCCCTCATTTAGCTTTCACTCATGGGAGTAAAGTGGGAAGGGGGGACTTGAGCCCCACTGACATATAAAGCATCAGGGGGAAGGTCCTTCCTCCTCTACGGACTGTTGTCTTAAAGCAGGGGTCTGCAAACTAGGCCTGCAGCCAAGTCTGGCCCACTACCTCGTATTTTTAGAGCCTGCGAGCTAACAGTGGTTTTTACACTTGTGAGTACTTGAACTTAAAAAACCAAAAGGAGAATAACACTTCATGACAAGTGAAAATTACATGAAATTCAAATGTCAGTAGCCATAATTAAAGTTTTATTGAAACACAGCCACGCCCATTTACCTGTTGTCTCTGGCTGTTTTGTTGGTACAAAGGCCAACTGGCTTGGTAGCCACAGAGAACACGTGTAAAATCGAAAACATTTACTATCCAGCACTTTCTTTCCTTCTTCAGAACCAGGCAGGGAGCTTTCTGGTGTTTACAGAACAGAAACCCGCGGAGGCTTCTGCAACTCCGCACTCCCCTGGAAACTCTCCAATTCCCTCACCCCCTTGCAAGGAGAGCTCAGCAAGCAACTTATTTATGTAGCCAACAGTTGTGTAATGCTTAGCACCTGCCCAGCTCATTTCATTCTCATCACAGCCCCATCAGGTGGTATTATCACCATGTCCATTTTACAATGGAGGAACCGGAGGCACAGAGAGGATGAGCCGCCTGCCCAAGGTCACACAGCTAGAAGTGGTGGAGGCAGGATTGAAACCCGTGCCGCCGAGCTCCTCGGATTGCGCGACCAGCGGAATCCAGGTAGAGACAGGTGTCCTAGAAGGTCCAGTTGGGACCCTCGCCCTGAACAGAACACCTGCCAGGTCCAACCCCCGCTCCCAGGGCCCAGCGCGCAGCTCTAGGGGGCGGGAGGGGCGTCGAGGTCAGGCGGGGGCGAGGGAGCGGCGGGGGGCGGAGCGAGAGGAACCGCGCGGCGGCGCACTGTCAATCAAGGAGTATCAACCCCGCCCAGGGCCCCACAGACCCACAC
>NW_006793375.1:720026-748164 GCF_000442215.2 Lipotes vexillifer
CCCACGACCCGTTCCCAGAGAGAGACGCGGCCTGGATCCGGGCCTTGTAGTCCCCCGGGTTCAGCCGGTTTAGCTTGGCCCCTCCGTACTTCCTGTACTCCTGTCTGGACACACATTCCCGCTGATCCTGGAGGAAATAAAACATATGTGTCAATTTCCCACAGACACACTGCCTCGCCTCTCGCCTCCCGCCTCCCGCCTCCCGCCTCCCGCCTCCCGCCTGCCGCCTCCCGCCTCCCGCCTCCCTGGCAGCGAAGTGCTGAGTCACGGTGAGGCAGCTGCGCGGCGCCTTCCGAGCCCACCTTCCCGACACCTCCCCAGCCGCACGGGCTGCAGCAGCCGCCCTCACCGGGCGGGACTACAAAGCGCCCACGGGGCCGGGCGGGTGCCGGCTCTCAGTTAGCAGGACCCCACCCTCTCCGGCCCGTCTCAGACTCCCAGGGGAATCTCCTAGGGAGATGGCCAGAGATGCTTAAATAGTCCTGTGCAGTTGGGTGCTAGTGGCAGACAACTTTTCTTTCTGCAGACCACTGCGATCTGGTAAGTACCTCATCAGTGGTTCACGTGCATAGAATTTAATCGTAGGAGTCTGGAAAGACCCAGAAATAGTCCAAATTGAGGGGGCGGGGCGTAAAATATCAATACTTTCAAGATGCTTGTAGGTAGGTGATGACAGTTCTGTATGGCGTGGAGGATTGAGCTCATTTTAGGTGCCCCACAGCCCAGCACCCAGTAAGTATTGATTGATTGCCTGCGTCGGGGAGGGCACATTTAGGGTGAGCCTTGCTTGACTGCCTGGAGGGCTTTGCCCCGCACAGTGCTCTGAGTAGCGGCAGCTCACGTTCTTAGAGGGCTGACTACACTCCTTTGCGGTAGGCAGTCTTATTACTCCTATTTCGCAGGTGGAAAAACTGAGGAACAGAGAGGCTTAGCAGTTGGCCTCAGGTCACGCAGCTGGTACGCTGGTGAACTTGGGATGCAGGCCCAGGCTGTGTGGCTCCAGAGTATGCTTCTCGCCGAAGCATCTCTCTTGGTTTGAGTGGGAATCTTTGAAGGAAAGGATTATTCGCAGTTTGAAGAAGAGCGTTAGGAATTGCGGGTATTGTATGCAGGCATTTGAAGTGGAAAGGGGATTGATTATACCTGTTTTGTGATATGCCTTTGAGTAGGCTTTCGACCCACAAAGAGGAAACACTTTTGGATTGGGTCTGTGGTTGGGTGCCGAAATGTGGATAGCGCTGTCAAGGGTACCTCCTCCATGAGTTTCCTGTGCTCTGCTTCGCATGAAAGCTCCAAGATTTCTTGCTACTTAAGTTGACCCTGAGCTTCAGGGATAGATGGGTCTTTGAATTTGATGACCCTCAAAGATCCCTTTCAATGTCAAGGTCTTTGGCATGTTCAGGTGAGAGTCCCAGACCTCTTGGTTTTTCTCCGTGCTCCCTGTGTCTCCACACAGATCTCTCTCAGCTCAAGGTAGCACCTCCGTCATGGGGCAGCGCGGGGTAGGGGGGAGGTCGAGGGATTTCAATCATGTAAAGCAGATAAAGTGAGCATTAGAGGTCCTTAGTAAATGCCCAACGGAGCTGTTATCACTAACCCTCGTCAAAGGTGGTCGTAGGACTACACCCGCTAAACATTGTAAATCATTAGTAGGGTGCTGGGAACCTAGTTAGTACTCCCACGCGTTCACCATCTTTATGGTTGTTTTAAAGCACCTAGCCCAGGTCTTGCGCAGAGTAAGCAATTTAAAAATTGTAGCTGTTAATACTGGGGGCAGGTATGAATTTCGTATCCTATATTTTATAGTCCTTGGGTGGTCCCTCCTTGATGATTTCTCTGTTTTGTTGTTCCTCCTCTTGCCCTCTGTCGTCTACAGCTCAGCCTCAGAACACTCTCTTTTTAGCCTTGGTTATGGCGTGGTCCAAAAAGGTTACCCTCTCACTGCTCAGCCGCGAGCAGCGGGAAGGGGTTGGAGCACGGGTCCGCAGAAGCGTCGGCAGACCTGAGGTACACTGGCTGGTTGGGTGGCTGTTTCCTGCTTTTTTGCAGAAAGGACTGGTGGGACCCTGAGGATAAACTTGGGAAGAGAGGGCATGAGACCATCACGAGCTGCCCTGTTGGGTGCCTTAGGAACCAACTCTAAACTTAGCAATTGGGGTCCTCCCCGGAGCAGCTCCAGTCCCAAGGGGGTTTCTGTAATATGGATCCAGTGGTCCTGAGCTGAAACATCTGTGCCCCTCTCTGCACACCCATGTCCCATCCTGGGTTTATCTGTCAGCCTCTGTGTGCACATCACCAGACACACCCACCTGATACCCCCGGGCTTATATGCCCACAGGTCAAAGCACCAAGGAGAGACACTGGGGCCCCATCCCAAATTCCCAGGAGGGAGAATCCGACCGGCTCGGCTTGGGTCAGGTCTCTACCCTGCGCCAGTCAGCCATTGTCAGGGATCTGAATTCTTAGAGACACCCCTGAGACCCAACTTTGTGGACCTCTTGGTGGGAGGTAAGTGGGGGCTTCCCTCAGAGAAGGTGATTGTAGGTGAGGCAGATATCTTTCCACATTAGAGAGCAGTTTTATTTGAAAATTATGGGAGACATGGGACTTGGCGGAAAAGAAAATCTTATACACATAGAAAGGTCATCAAATGGTGGTTACTGCCCAAGGAATACAGTGCCCAGCCCCAGATTCCAAAAACAGATTTCTTTTTATTGAGGTATAATCGACATATAACATTACTTTCAGGTGTACAACACAGTGATTCAGTATTTGTATATATTGCAAAATGATCACAAGTCTAGTTAACTTCTGTCGTCATACATAATTATTTTTCTTGTGATGAGAACTTTTAAGATCTGCTCTCTTAGCAACTTTCAAATATGCAGTACAGTGTTAACTATAGTCACTATGTTGTACATTCCATCCTCATGACTCATTTATGTTTGTACCTTTTGACCCCCTTCATCCATTTTGCTCACCCCACCCCCACATCTGGCAACCACCAGTCTGTTCTTTGTATCTATGAGCTTGTTTGTTTTTAGTTTCCACATATAAGTGAGATCATACAGTATTTGTGTTTCCCTCTCTGACTTATTTCACTCAGCAGAATGCCCTCAAGGTCCATCCATGTTGTTGCAAACAGCAAGATTTCATTCTTTTTTGTAGTTGAATAATATTCCGTTGTATATTTACACCACATTTTCTTTATCCGTTCATCTGTCGGTGGACACCTAGGTTGTTTCTATGTTTTGATTATTGTAAATGATGCTGCAATGAACATGGGGGTGCATACAGCTTTTCAAGTTAGTGTTTTTGTTTTCTTTGGATAAATACCCAGAAGTGGAATTGCTGGATCGTATGGTAGTTATACTTTTAATTTTGGGGGGAACTTCCATACTGTTTTCTATAGTGGCTGCACTAATTTACATTCCCACCAACAGTGCACGAGGGTTCCCTTTTCTCCACACACTCACCAACACTGTCATTTCTTGTCTTTTTGATAATAGCCTTCCTGATACATGTGAGGTGATATCTCAGTGTAGTTTTGATTTGCATTTCCCTAATTAGTGATGCTGAACTCATCTTCCAAAAAATATTTTTGAATAAAGGAAGAAGTATATTAGGGAAATGGATTCTTTTTGAAAAGTGAGGCTGGTTTGTTCCTCTTCTTAAATTCTGCTCTGATATTCTCATATTCTTCCCACCGTTAGGTTCCTGTTCATCTGAGAATGTCTCTTGAGGTCTGTCAAACATTGTGGCCGTGGTGTCATCTTATACTAGGCCACATCGCCAACAGGGGAATTCGAATACCCGTCAGCAAACCCATTATTGTATGTTGAGGGTAGCTAATACTTTAATTACTCCATCTGTCAGAAACACATCTGAGGAGTTCTCAATTTTTCTGGTCTTGTGAACCCCTTTGGAGGTCTGCTGAAAACCATCAGTTCATTCTCAGAATAATGTTTTATCCATTCCTTCTCAGCAAAATGTTTTTTACTTCTATTTATTTTTTAATACATCTTTATTGGAATATAATTGCTTCACAACACTGTGTTAGTTTCTGTTGCACAACAAAGCGAATCAGCCATATGCATATACATATCCCCTCCCTCTTGGGCCTGCCTCCCACCCTCCCTATCCCACCCCTCTAGGTCATCTCAAAGCACCGAGCTGATCTCCCTGTGCTATGCTGCTGCTTCCCGCCAGCCACCTATTTTATGTTCGGTAGTGTATATACGTCGATGTTACTCTCACTTCACCCCAGCTTCGCCTTCCCACCCCATGTCATCAAGTCCATTCTCTATGTCTACCTCTTTATTCCTGCCCTGCGAGTAGGTTCATCAGTACCATTTTTTTTTTTTTTTTTTTTTAGATTCCATATATATGTGTTAGCATACAGTATTTGTTTTTCTCATTTACTTCACTCTGTATGACAGACTCTAGGTCCATCCACCTCACTACAAATAACTCAGTTGCATTTCTTTTTATGGTTGAGTAATATTCCACTGTATATGTGTGCCACATCTTCTTTATCCATTCATCTGTCGATGCACATTTAGGTTGCTTCCATGTCCTGGCTATTGTAAATAGAGCTGCAATGAACATTGTGGTACATGACTCTTTTTGAATTAATGGTTTTCTCAGGGTATATGCCCAGTAGTGGGATTGCTGGGTCGTTTGGTAGTTCTATTTTTAGTTTTCTAAGGAACCTCCATACTGTTTTCCATAGTGGTTGTATCAATTTACATTCCCACCGACAGTGTAAGAGGGTTCCCTTTTCTCCACAGACTTTCCAGCATTTATTGTTTCTAGCTTTTTTGATAATGGCCATTCTGACCTTCATGAGGTGATACCCCATTGTAGTTTTGATTTGAATTTCTCTAATAATTAGTGATGATGAGCATCTTTTCATGTGCCTCTTGGCCATCTCTAAGTCTTCCTTGGTGAAATATCTATGTAGGTCTTCTGCCCATTTTTTAACTGGATTGTTTGTATTTTTGATATTGAGCTCCATGAGCTCTTTGTGTATTTTGGAGATTAATCCTTTGTTGTGTCATTTGCAAATATTTTCTCCCATTTTGAGGGTTGTCTTTTTGTCTTGTTCATGTTTTCCTTTGATGTGCAGAAGCTTTTAAGTTTAATTACGTCCCATTTATTTGTTTTTATTTCTGTTACTCTAGGAGGTGGATCAAAAAGGATCTTGCTGTGATTTATGTGAAAGAGTGCTTGTCCTATGTTTTCCTCTAAGAGTTTGATGGTTTCTGGCCTTATATTTAGGTCTTTAATCCATATTGAGCTTATTTTTGTGTATGGTGTTAGGGAGTGTCCTAATTTCATATTCTTTTACGTAGCTGTCCAGTTTTCCCAGCACCACTTATTGAAGACACTGTCTTCTCTCCATTGTATATCCTTGCCTCATTTGTCTTAGATTAGTTGACCATAGGTGCGTGGGTTTATCTCTGGGCTTTCTATCCTGTTCCATTGATCTATATTTCTGTTGTGCCAGTACCATATTGTCTGGATTACTGTAGCTTTGTAGTATAGTCTGAAGTCAGAGAGTCAGATTCCTCCAGCTCTGTTTTTTTCCCTCAAGACTGCTTTGGCTATTCGGGGTCTTTTGTGTCTCCGTACAAATTTTAAGATTTTTTTTGTTCTACTTCTGTAAAAAATGCCATTGGTAATTTGATAGGGATTGCATTGAATCTGTAGATTGCTTTGGGTAGTATAGTCATTTTACTGTAGTCAACATACAATATTGATTCTTCCAATCTAGGAACATGGTCTATCTCTCCATCTGTTTATATCATGTTTAATTTCATTCATCAGTGTCTTACAGTTTTCTGCATACAGGTCTTTTGTCTCCCTAGGGAGATATATTCCTAGGTATTTTATTCTTTTTATTGCAGTGGTAAATGGGAGTGTTTCCTTAATTTCTCTTTCAGGTTTTTCATCATTAGTGTATAGGAATGCAAGAGATTTCTGTGCATTAATTTTGTATCCTGCAACTTTACCAAATTCACTGATTAGCTCTAGTAGTTTTCTGGTGGCATCTTTAGGATTCTCTATGTATAGTATCATGTCATCTGCAGACAGTGACAGTTTTACTTCTTCTTTTCCAAATTATATCCCTTTTATTTATTTTTCTTCTCTGATTGCTGTGGCTAGGACTTCCAAAATTGTGTTGAATAATAATAGTGGCAAGATTGGGCATCCTTGTCTTGTTCCTGATCCTAGGGGAAATGTTTTCAGTTTTTCACCATTGAGAATGATGTTTACTGTGGATTTGTTGTATATGGCCTTTATTATGTTGAGGTAGGTTCCCTCTATGCCCATTTTCTGGAGAGTTTTTTTTATCATAAATGGGTGTTGAATTTTGTCAAAAGCTTTTTCTGCATCTCTTGAGATGATATGGTTTTTATTCTTCAATTTGTTAATATGGTGTATCACATTGATTGATTTGCGTACATTGAAGAATCCTTGCATCCCTGGGGTAAATCCCACTTGATCATGGTGTATGATCCTTTTATTGTGTTTTGGGATTCTATTTGTTAGTATTTTGTTGAGGATTTTTGCATCTATATTCATGAGTGATATTGGTCTGTAATTTTCTTTTTTTGTAGTATCTTTGTCTGGTTTTGGTATCAGGGTGATGGTGGCCTCATAGTTTGGGAGTGTTACTTCCTCTGCAGTTTTTGGGAAGAGTTTGAGAAGGATGGGTGTTAGCTTTTCTCTAAATGTTTGAAAGGATTCACCTGTGAAGCCATGTGCTCCGGGACTTTTGTTTGTTGGAAGATTTTTAATTTCTTTCTTGTGATTGGTCTGTTCCTATTTTCTATTTCTTCCTGGTTCAGTCTTGGAAGGTTATACCTTTCTAAGTATTTGTCCATTTCTTCCAGATTGTCCATTTTATTGGCATAGAGTTGCTTGTAGTAGTCTCATAGGATGCTCTGTATTTCTGCCATGTCTGTTGTAACTTGTTTTTAATTTCTAATTTTATTCATTTGAGTCCTCTCCCTCTTCTTCATCATGAGTCTGGTTAATGGTTTATCAATTTTGTTTATCTTCTCAAAGAACCAGCTTTTAGGTTTATTGATCTTTGCTATTGTTTTCTGTTTCCATTTCATTTATTTCTGCTCTGATCTTTATGATTTCTTTCCTTGTACTAACTTTGGGTTTTGTTTATTCTTCTTCTCTAGTTCCTTTAGGTGTAATGTTAGATTGTTTATTTAAGATTTTTCTTGTTTCTTGAGATAGGCTTGTATAGCTATAAACTTCCCTCTTAGAACTGCTTTTGCTGCATCCCATCGGTTTTGGATCGTCGTGTTTTCATTGTCATTTGTCTCCAGGTATTTTTTGATTTCCCCTATGATTTCTTCAGTGATCTCTTGGTTATTTAGTAACGTATTGTTTGGCCTCCTTGTATTTGTGTTTTTTACAGTTTTTTTCCTGTAATTGATTTCCAGTCTCATAGCATTGTGGTCAGAAAAGATGCTTGATACGATTTCAGTTTCCTTAAATTTACTGAGGCTTGCTTTGTGACCCAAGATGTGATCTGTCCTGGAGAATGTTCCATGTGCACTTGAGAAGAAAGTGTATTCTGCCACTTTTGGTGGAATGTTGTATAATTTTCGATTAGATCTGTCTGTTTTTTTGTGTCATTTAAAGCTTGTGTTCCCTTATTTATTTTCTGTTTGGATGATCTGTCCATGGGTGCAAGTGGGGTGTTAAAGTCCCCTACTATTATTTTGTTACTGTCGATTTCTCCTTTCATGGTTGTTAGCATTTGCCTTATGTATTGAGGTGCTCCTATGTTGGGTGCATAAACATTTACAATTGTTATATCTTCTTCTTGGATCGATTCCTTGATCATTATGTAGTGTCCTTCTTTGTCTCTTCTAATAGTCTTTGTTTTAAAGTCTATTTTGTCTGATATGAGAATTGCTACTCCAGCTTTCTTTTGATTTCCATTTGCATGGAATATCTTTTTCCATCCCCTCACTTTCAGTCTGAATGTGTCCCTAGGTCTGAAGTGGGTCTCTTGTAGACAGCGTATATACGGGTCTTGTTTTTGTATCCATTCAGCCAGTCTATGTCTTTTGGTTGGAGCATTTAATCCATTTACATTTAAGGTAATTATCGATATGTATGTTCCTATTCCCATTTTCTAAATTGTTTTGGGTTTGTTATTGTAGGTCTCTTCCTTCTCTTGTGTTTCCTGCCTAGAGAAGTTCCTTTAGCATTTGTTGTAAAGCTGGTTTGGTGGTGCTGAATTCTCTTAGCTTTTGCTTGTCTGTAAAGGTTTTGATTTCTCCATCAAATCTGAATGAGATCCTTGCTGGGTAGAGTAATCTTGGTTGTAGGTTTTTCTCCTTCATCACTTTAAATATGTCCTGCCACTCCCTTCTGGCTTGCAGAGTTTCTGCTGAAAGATCAGCTGTTAACCTTATGGGGATTCCCTTGTATGTTATTTGTTGCTCTTCCCTTGCTGCTTTTAATATTTTTTTATTTAATTTTTGGTAGTTTGATTAATATGTGTCTTGTCGTGTTTCTCCTTGAATTTATTCTGTATGGGATTTTCTGTACTTCCTGGACTTGATTGACTATTTCCTTCCCTAACATGTTAGGGAAGTTTGCAACTATTAGCTCTTCAAAAGTTTCCTAGTCCCTTTCTGTTTCTCTTCTTCTTCTGGGACCCCCTATAATTCAGATGTTGGTGCGTTTAATGTTGTCCCAGAGGTCTCTGAGATTGTCTTCAATTCTTTTCATTCTTTTTTCTTTATTCTGCTCCTCAGCAGTTATTTCCACCATTTTGTCTTCCAGCTCACTTATTCGTTCTTCTGCCTCTGTTATTCTGTTATCGATTCCTTCTAGTGTATTTTTCATTTTGGTCATTGTGTTGTTCATCTCTGTTTGTTTGTTCTTTAGTTCTTCTAGACCTTTGTTAAACATTTCTTGTGTTTTCTCAGTCCATGCCTCCATTCTATTTCCGAGATTCTGGATCATCTTTACTATCGTTACTCTGAATTCTTCTTCAGGTAGACTGCCTATTTCCTCTTCATTTATTTGGTCTTGCAGGTTTTTACCTTGCTCCTTCATCTGTGACATATTCTTTTGCCGTCTCATTTTTTTTTTTTATGAGTGGGATTGTGTTCCTGTTTTACTGGTTGTTTGGCTTGATGCTTTCCACACTGGAGTTTGTAGGCTATTGGGTAGAGCTGGGTGTTGGTGCTGAGATGAGGAATTCTGTGAGGCCTCACTCTGATGGATATTCCCTGGGGTCTGAGGTTCTCTGTTAGTCCAGTGGTTCGGACTCGGAGCTCCCACCACAGGAGCTTCCGCCTGACCCCAGGCTTGCGAATCAAGATCTCGCAAGCTGCGTGGGGCAGCAGAAAAAGAACAATGACAAAGTAAAAGATAAAATTAGACTAGGAAGCTAACAGATAATGTGATAAAGAATGTAAAAATAAAAATATAGATGAATCAACAAGTAGAAGGTAAATCAGTACCACAATAGTTAAAAAAGAGGAGGTGGGAAAAGAAAAAAAAAAGACAGGGTGGGGGGAAGGCCTTAGCTGTGGAGGGCGGGGCCTAAGCAAGGGCAAGTTTTGGGTGGTGGGTGGGGCCAATGCTCAGGACCCACAGGGCTGGAAAAGGCCCTGGGGGCTGTGTGGGGGTGGGGCTTAGGCATGGTATTACATCCAAAGGAAAACCTTTGTACTGAAATACGGTTAGCAAAATATTACAGAACAAATCTGTAATCTAGTAACTTAAATAACAACTCTAGTGACTTTCAATAAGGAGATCTGGTGGCAGTTCTCGTAACTACCTAATTTCAACTCTGTGAGGGGCATGAACAGCAGCTCGGTATACCTGCAACAGCTGTGATGTGATATGAAAGGAGCTTTGATTTCGGTTGGTTGCAAAGTCACAGGTCCTGGTAAATTACTGTGGTTCTTTGACTACATCCATAATTAAAGGCAATGTTACATTTTACTTTGGAGCTGGGTGGTGGTGACTTGCTGCGCACCAGTGTGAATGTACTTAATGCCACTAAATTGTATACTTACAGATGGTTAAAATGGTAAATTTCACGTTATGTTTGTTTTACTACAAAAAAATTCAGAAGTGGGCCTCCCTGGTGGCGCAGTGGTTGAGAGTCCGCCTGCCGATGCAGGGGATATGGGTTCGTGCCCCGGTCCGGGAGGATCCCGCATGCCGCGGGAGCCTGCGAGTCCGGAGTCTGTGCTCCGCAACGGGAGAGGCCACAGCAGTGAGAGGCGAGGGGCCCACAAAACAAAAAAAAAAAAAAAAAAAAAAAAATTCAGAAGAAAAAAATCTCCAGTTAGAGGTTAGTGAAAATAAAAATGTGTGTGTGTGTGTGTGTGTGTGTGTGTTTTTCCCCCAGCCAAGTTTACCTGAATTCTATCCATGGTTCACAGTTACGAGTCCCTGGCTGGGTTTCCCTGGTGGCGCAGTGGTTGAGAGTCCGCCTGCCGATGCAGGGGACACGGGTTCGTGCCCTGGTCCGGGAAGATCCCACGTGCCGCGGAGCGGCGGGGCCCCGGGGGCCATGGTCGCTGAGCCTGCGCGTCCGGAGCCTGTGCTCCGCAACGGGAGAGGCCACAACAGTGAGAGGCCCCGCGTACCGCAAAAAAAAAATAAAATAAAATAAAAAAGAGTCCCTGGCTGAAAACCTATGCTTTAAAGACCTCTGCATTTTACTAATGCAAAGGATCTGCCATGCCCCAGGTGTGCCTCTATCCTAAAGAAAAATAAATGGATAAGAATCATTCCTAATGCCAACACTCTGGTTTAATCACTGTTAAGACAAAGGGTGTTTCCTTTTGTCTGTATAGTTAAATATTTTAGTTGTACAGAATAAAGAATTTTGTGTCCTTAGTTTTTCATTTAAGAGGGTAGCAAGGGCTTCCCTGGTGGCGCAGTGGTTGATAGTCCGCCTGCCGATGCAGGGGACACGGGTTCGTGCCCTGGTCCGGGAAGATCCCACATGCAGCTGAGCGGGTGGGCCCGTGAGCCATGGCCGCTGGGCCTGCGTGTCCGGAGCCTGTGCTCCGCAACGGGAGAGGCCCGCATATTGCAAAAAAATAAATAAATAAAAAATAAAGAGGGTAGCAAAAGGACTTCCCATGTTATTATAAATTCTTTGTAAACACCGTTTAAGTAGTTGTGACATATTCCAGAGTATGAGCATACCATTATTCTCTTACTCCTGGCTCTACATTTTTTAATTTTTAAAAGATTTTTTATTGAAGTAGAGTTGATTTACAATGTGTTAATTACTGCTCTACAGCAAAGTGATTCAGTTATACATACGTATATATATATATATATATATATATATATATTCTTTTTTTATATTCTTTTCCATTATGGTTTATCATAGGATATTGAATATAGTTCCCTGTGCTATGTTGTAGGACCTTGTTGTTTATCCATTCCGTATATATAAAACCTTACATCTGCTAACCCCAACCTCCTCCCCCTTGGCAACCACCAGTCTGTTAACTATGTCCGTGATTCTGTTTCTATTTCATAGACAGGTTCATTTGTGTCATATTTTAGATTCTACGTGTAAGTGGCATCATATGATATTTGTCTTTCTCGGTCTGATTTATTTCACTTGGTATGATAATCTCTAGGTCCATCCATGTTGCTGCAAATGGCATTATTTCATTCTTTTTAATGGCTGAGTAATATTCCATTGTATGTATGTACCACATCTTTATCCATTCATCTGTCGAGGGACATTTATGGCAACTCTGTTTTTAGTTTTTTGAGGAACCTCCATACTGTTTTCCACAGTGGCTGCACCAACTTACATTCCCACCAACAGTGTAGGAGGGTTCCCTTTTCTCCACACCCTCTCCAGCATTTATTATTTGTCGACTTTTTGATGATGCTGGCCCTGCATTTGACCATTTAGATTGTTACCCTATTTGTTAGCGCTCCGCACACTGCCAGCTTGCCAGAAAGATGGACCCCAACCCTCCCATCAGCAGAGAAGGAAAGCATCACTCTCACTTCAAGGTGGTTACTTTTCAAACTTTTTGCACCAAGGCTCTGTCAGTAGAAAATAAAATCTCATAAAAAACCTGGAGCCCAGAGCTGTTTTAGTGTAGAATTTGCAACAGTGTTTGATGTTAGTGGCCCTAGGTGACACGTTCCCTGTGACTGTAAATGTGGAGGTGGAGGAATTCATAGTGCTCTTTCGGTGATGAATGGTAAACAAGATGGAGTTGGGCTGGCTGGCACCTTCCATTAAAATTGTGTATGGGGCTTCCCTGGTGGCGCAGTGGTTGAGAGTCCGCCTGCTGATGCAGGGGACACGGGTTCGTGCCCCGGTCCGGGAAGATCCCACGTGCCGCGGAGCGGCTGGGCCCATGAGCCATGGCCGCTGAGCCTGTGCGTCCGGAGCCTGTGCTCCGCAACGGGAGAGGCCACAACAGTGAGAGGCCCACGTACCGCAAAAAAAAAAAACAAAAAAAACAACTGTGTATGGGTCGGGACAGCCCCAAGCTGGAATTGAAATGGTTGCACAGCATGATGTTGGCGGGTGGTTCCTCTGTGCTCCCAGCAGGAGGGAAACCCACCCGTCACCTGCATTTGCCTCTATGCCCCACTTCCCCTTCCACCAGACAGTCCTTGCTGATGTGATTTTCCTTGGACCACTGTCAGTGCAGTGACACCTCAGAGATGTTGCGGGTTCAGTTCCAGGCCACTGCAATAAAGCGAATATTGCAGTAAAGCAGGTCACGTGATTATCTTGGTTTCTCAGTGCATACAGAAATTACTTATGTTTAAACTATACTGTAGTCTACTAAGTGTGCAATAGCATTGTGTCCAAAAAAACAATGTACACACCTTAATTAAAAAAATACTTTATTGCTAAAAGATGTGAACTGTTATCTGAGCCTTCAGTGAGTTGTAGTGGTAACGTCAAAAATCACTGATCACAGATCACCATAACGAATAGAATAACAGTGGAAAAGTGTGAAATATTGTGAGAACCAGCAAAGTGTGACACAGAGATACAAAGTGAGCAAACGCTGTTGGAAAAATGCCACCGATAGACACTTGACGCAGGGCTGCCACAAACCTTCAATTTCTAAAAAACACAATATCTGCAAAGCGCAATAAAACAAGGTATGCCTGTATATGTTTTTTATTAGGAAGAATTTCTAACGTAGAAAAGTAGGAAATAGTATAATGACTCTCCAGGTACCCAGCATCCACAGTGATCAACTCATGGGCAGTCTTGTTTCCAATCTTGGTCTCCATCCATTTCTTCCGTCAAAGTATTTTGAAGTGAATCATTTCATTTCATTCAGAAATATTTCAGTTTTTACTTAAAAAATATAACTATAATCCCATTATCACAGTTAAAATTATGAGTTTCTTAATATCAAACCACCTTGGTCCTAGTTGATGCAGGACCTGTAGATGGCGCTCTCCATTCGCAGTGTCTCTAGACCTTGAGTCAAGGTAGAGGAGCATCGAGAAACAGGTCAAGTCCATTCAAGGCCATATTTAGACCTCAGTCTGGACTACGTGTTGGCAGTTTCCTTTTACCTTCTCGTTGTTACCCTCAGGCTCCACTCTAGAGGCTGAGTTAGGCCCAGGGGATAGTCTGAGGTGTTGGAGTCTACCTTTGAGGGGCCTCTGCCTTTTTCTGCTGCCATATTATCTTGATGTAGCCTGGCCTTTTGTCAGGTGTTGGGAGGGTTGTGGGGGGTCCTCTCCGGAGACAGTAATTTAAAAGAAGAAAAAATAATGTAAAAAACAGGCATTATTGCCCTTATATCAGTTAGATTAGGCTCAGTTGTGTATAACAGAAAGCATCCTCCCAAACCAGTGGTTTGTGTTTGTAAGGATTTGTGTTTCTCTTTTGACAATCCAAAAGTAGGTGGTCCAGGGTGGGCCTGGAAGCCCACACTTACCAGAGAGCCATGCTCGTTCTATCTTAGTTCATCCTTCTTACTGCATTCTTACTGTATCACGTTATGGTCCAAGACGCTGTCAGAGCAGTAGCAACCATTTGTCCTTGGGTGCAGAAAGGAGGAAGAGAGGAAAGGCAAAACGATATATGCCAGCTGTCTATCTTCTTTTATGAGGGATTTCCCTAAAAGTCCCACCCAGTTCCTCTCATTAGCCAGATTTGGTCATATGACCACACCTACCTACAAGGGAAGCTAGGGACCTAGCACAAGTACCACTTGGGATGTTGGTGAAGTACCTTCTGTGTACACAGAATTATTCTAGATTCAGTGGAGCATCATAGAAAAGCATAATGTTGGCCCTGTCCCCAAGGAAGTGATATTCCTGGCAGTTATTTCCGGTGCTTTCTGATTTCAATAAAGTGCCAGGCTGCTGGAGCTTTGTTAAAGGAGCACCACAGGCCGGAGGGGTGGTGGCCACAGGTTTCAACTGGCCTTCTCAAGAGATCCAAAGAAATAGCTTGGAAGCTGCCAACCAAAGGTGGCAGCTAAAACATTTGGAAGTGTTTGAAGGAAAGGAAATTCTCATATCGTTCAAAAACTTTGAAAGATCATCA
The DNA here is from genome assembly GCF_000442215.2 of Lipotes vexillifer. NCBI lineage: Eukaryota > Metazoa > Chordata > Mammalia > Artiodactyla > Lipotidae > Lipotes > Lipotes vexillifer. The sequence goes on from NW_006793375.1 coordinate 734,602, forward strand.
GTTTACTGAGTTGGGGACCAAGTCAAGACATTTGAAAAAGTCAGAGTTCTTATATGTCTCAGAGCTTGTCTTGCAGATAACAGGTGTCTCTCTAACATGTTCTTGGATACATGCTGACTGTTTAGAGAATGTGAGGAACTTTGGTGAGGGCTAATGCCTAGCCTGCAAGTAACACTTAAGGACAATAGTCTGATGCAGATACTCTTGCTTGTCGGAGGAAGAGTGTCTCTTACACACGTGCCCCATCCTTTAGCCAGATAAACAGTTCATCCCTCTGACTTTCACCACATCCAGCCCCCTGGCTTCTGCAGGCTTCTTGTGCTGCCTTTCTTTGTGTGTGTGTCCATATGTCATGGACTGGTGACAGAAGCATTGGATATGCGATCCAGATGTCACAAATAGGACTTTCCAAACAGTGAATACCCACTGGTCTCTAAGTGGCAGATGGTGATGAGGGTAGTACTGCAAAGAGGGAACCTCTTCTTTTCATGATTTAGTTAACAGCAGGACATATTTGCTCATAGGAAACTGATCCCAAGAAGCAGTGCACATCTCTTGATCTCATCTTTACCCACATTTTAATACCATAGAACCACAGTAATGTAGAAGTAAAAAGCCATCTTGAGGCTCTAGACCCTTTGTTTGGCAAGTAGTTGTGTCTCAGAGATTTATGGAACTGGTCCAATGTAACAGATACCACCCATCTATGTAGAACCTGCCCTGCTTTAGGCCCTGGACCAGGTGTTCTCCATTCATTGTTTCCAGGCCTTCAAGCTGTGTATTATCCTGTGAGAAGAAGCAGTGTATGATAAGTCTGAGAATTTTCAGCCTCTCCTCCCAACCCCAGTTCCATTCCTGGCTTCACTGAGCTGAAATGGAATTATGAGAGACAGGATGAGACCGAGAGGATGTGAGATCTGATTTTCACTGGAAAGGACAGAGAATTACTGGTGGGAGAGAAAAGAATAAATTCAGAAGGTGAGGGGGAGAAGGAGGAAAGGCAAGAGCTGCCTCCACGTGGTTGCAGGAGATCTGAAGGGTTAGAGTGAGAGACGATGGGAACATTGGCGACATTTATTGGAGAGGAGGACGGCTGATTTGAAATCTTTTAAGTCGAAGCCCCTTTTGGCATTTTTGAGAGAATTCAATAGATATTTGAATTGTTTTCCACTTAGTTTTAAATATTGGACTGGATGAAACACTGGGCTAAAATGGCTTACAAAGTGGCCCAGCTTTACATGGCTTACAGCCCATATTTTAAAGTGAAGAAATTGAGACTTGATTAGGCTAGAAAACTTGCAGTAACTTGTTGAATTTGTGTGCGTGTGTGTGTATGTACTATATGTTATATGTACGTATATACATATGTGTGTGCAAGTGTGTATGCATATTTTTTCCACAGAAAGTGAAAATAAGAGAGTCAAGACAAGAGACAGAGAGGGTTTGGTACCTTCATTTCTAGCAATAGGACAAAGTAGATACCCTGAAACAAAGAAGCAAACAAACAAATAAATAACCTAACAATTAATGAGCTGAGCTGACAGGAAGTTAGAGCAATTCTTAGAGTCTAAAAACAATGAGAAAGAATGAAAAAATAGGAAATCTGAATAGTTTCATAGCTAGTAGGGTAATTGAATCAGTATTTTGAAAGTTTATTACAAAGCAACAGGTCCAGATTTTACAGACAAATTTTACGAGATATTTAAGGTACAGATAATTCCACTAATACACAAACTCTCCAGGAGATGAAGCTCCAGGGGGTCCTCAAATCACGTCATGAAGTCACGTTACCTTGCTATCGAGACCAGGCAAGGACAGCAAATGAAGGGTTAATTGCATCTCATTTACAAACATTTTTGCAGGACTCATAAGCAAAATATTAACCAACCAAATACGGCAATGTATAAAAAGGTATTATGTCATGACCAAGTTTGGATTGTCTGAAGAAAGCAAATTTGGTTTAATGTTAGAAAATCTGTTTATATAACTTACCAACACTAAGAGATTAAAGGAGACAAAATGTATAATGTCTCAATCAGTGCAGAAAGCGCATTCAGTAGAAGTCAGCATCCATTTATGCTAAAGAAAAAAATCAGTAAACAAGAAATAAAAGGGAAATTCCTTAACCTTATGACAGGAATCTACAGAAAACCCACATTAAACAACCTGCTTACCAGTGAAACTTTAAGAAGCAATCTGGGGCTTCCCTGGTGGCGCAGTGGTTGAGAGTCCGCCTGCCGATGCAGGGGACACAGGTTCGTGCCCCGGTCTGGGAAGATCCCACATGCCGTGGAGCGGCTAGGCCCGTGAGCCATGGCCGCTGAGCCTGTGCGTCCGGAGCCTGTGCTCCGCAGCGGGAGAGGCCACAACGGTGAGAGGCCCACGTACTGGGAGAAAAAAAAAAAAGCAATCTGTGTAACACTAGGGACTAGGCAAGGTTGCCTATTACCATCTAGTCTACTCAGCGTCCTTGTAGAGGAGCCAACTGGAAAGAAGACAGAAAAAGAAAGTATAAGGGTTGAAAATAAAGGGCAGAAAACAGTTATTTGCTGATGGCTGTTGGTTGGAATATTACTCCCAAATATTCACTCCCTCCCTGTAATAGATTATACACTCCCACCCACTTTTGGGTGCGTTACCCATGAGTCCACAGGGCGGGTTTAAGTGCCCTCCTGTCTGCCTTTGGGCTCGACCACGTCACGTGCTTTGACCAATGGGCCAATGTAACTGGGATTGTGCACCATTTGGCTCCTGCCCTTGGCTGTGAGAACAGCACGTCCTAGAGAGTGGGCACTGTTTCATCTTGGGACCCAGAATGAGAAGACATGTAGAGGCCAGCCTGGCCCAGCAAAACCCAGAGAAATGGCAACCTGCCTCAGCTTTAATCTAATGCAAGCAAAAAATACTTTGTGAACTATTGGCCAAAAGCTTATTGATAAATATACTGGTGATATGAATGTCTGCAAAGAAAACCCAAAAGAAGCTACAGATGAATTATTAAAATTAATAAGAGCTTAGCAGTGTTCAAAGTCGCCTTTGTATTCACGTTTCTTTTTTTTTTTTTTTTTAACATTTTTTGGCTGCACCGCGTGGCTTGCAGGGTCTTAGTTCCCCGACCAGGGATTGAACCCGTGCCCCCTGCAGTGAAAGCACGGAGTCTTAACCACTTACCACCAGGGAAGTCCCTCTATTCACATTTCTAATCCTTAGCAGCAGACTGTTCAAAAACATTAGTTAAAAATGCTATTTACATTCCCGTAGCTTTGTGATATAGTTTGAAATCAGGGAGCGTGATGCCTCCAGCTTGGTTCTGTTCAGGGTCTTATGTGGTTCCATACACACTTTAGGATTGTTTGTTCTGTTTCTATGAAGAATGTTATTGGGATTTTAATAGGGATTGTATTGAATGCTTTGGGTAATGTAGGCATTTTAACAATATTAATTCTTCCAGGACATGAGCACAGAATGTATTTCCTTTTATTTGTGTCATCTGCACTTTGTTTCATCAGTGTCCTATAGTTTTTAGTGTATAGGTCTTTCACCTCCTTGGATAATTTATTCCTAGGAATTTTATTCTTTTTGATGCAATTGTAAATGGGATTGTTTTTTTAATTTCTCTTTCTAATAGTTTGTTGTTAGTACATAGAAACTCAACAGGTTATGGTAGTGCATATCTGAAAGTTGCCAAGAGAGTACGTAGTGACAGATGGTAATTAGACTTAGTGTGGTGATCATTTTGCAGTATTTACAGATATCAAATCATTACCTTCGGGGCTTCCCTGGTGGTGCAGTAGTTGAGAGTCCGCCTGCCGATGCAGGGGACACGGGTTCGTGCCCCGGTCCGGGAGGATCCCACATGCCGCGGAGCAGCTGGGCCCGTGAGCCATGGCCGCTGAGCCTGCGCGTCCGGAGCCTGTGCTCCGCGACGGGAGAGGCCACAGCAGTGAGAGGCCCACATACTGCAAAAAAAAAAAAAAAAAAAAAAAAAAAATCATTACCTTCCACATCTGAAACTAATATAATGTTATATGTCAATTATACCTCAATGAAAATACTATTTACAATGCTATAAAAGTATGTTAGTTAGAAAAAATGTTTAATATATGCAAAATCTGTATGGAGAAAATTATAAATCCTATTGAAAGACATTTTCAAAGACCTGAATAAATGGAGATAACCATGTTTATGAGTAGGAAAACTCAATATTATGTAAATGTCATTTCTTGTCGAATTGATCCATAGATTCAAAGCAAGTCCAATCAAAAGTCCAACATTTTAGTTTGTATATGTTTTTAAGTTTTCTAAGATTTGTGTAGACTAACAAATGGCCAAGAATAACCACGATGAACATAAAGATACGCTGATGTCAGCCAGGTCTGTTTCTACCTCTAATTTGGGCTCAAGATTTACCTTCACTTGCCATCTAGCTTTTGCACAATATACCGGACACTGAATATTCATAGTTCTATTTATATAAATATTTATATACATATCTCAAACTCAATGTGACCTAGAATGAAGTCACCATGACTACTTCAAGGCTGCTTCTTCTGTTATGTTTCTTGTGCTTCTGGATGGCCCTGCTGTCCTCCCAGGCCCCATGGCTAGAAATTTGGGAGGGATCTAATGCTCTTCCTTTTTCCCATTCTCCATCACTACTGCCATTGCCTTAGTCCTGGCCTTTGTCCTTGCCTGGACTGCTGAAATCACCTTCTGAATATTCTTTGCCTCACGTCTCTTCCTTTTCCAGACCATCTTCCACATGTATGCTAGGGTGGTCTTTCTAGATCTGATCGTGTCAACCTGATGAAAACCCGTCACCTTCAGGATAAAACCCAAACTCCTTTAAGATTTGGCTTGTATCCTCAGCCCATCTCTCATCATAATTCCATGTGCATCTTTTGCTTCAGTAGAGTAGTTTCCTCGCAGTTTTTCAGGTTTGCCAATAAGCTGCTTCTCTGCTCTTGCATCTAGAACATTCTTCCTTCTCCCACTTCTTGATTAACTTCTACATATGCTTCAGGACCCAGCTCAAGTGACACCTCCCGGCCAGAGCCTCCCTGACCCCACCCTACGCTCCTATGTGTTGTCTTTCTCCAGAGCATTTATCATCACAGCACAGTAATTGATGTTCTAGTCTGTTCCCCTGTGATGAATCTGTTTATATATAGACTGTATCTCAATTGTGCTTGACTATTTAGATCTTAGACAATCATAAATTGTCCACTTCTCATAAAATGTCAACTGTTTAACTTAGTGTATCCGTGTGTGTGTGTGTGTGTGTGTGTGTGTGTGTGTGTGTAAGGAGTTCTTTCCTGAAAGCAACTAGCATTGCAAAAATTGCTTATTAGCCAAATCATTTTTAATTAGGTTTGCTAGATCTCTTCTTGAATGTAGCCCCGAGTAGCGTGACTTAAAAGGCACATCTAATCTGCTGGATTTATTTTTTTTCAGTTAAAACATCTGGATCCATTTTTACTGTTTGATGAATTTAAAGGCAGTAGACCAGGTGGATTTCCTGATCACCCGCACCGAGGTTTTGAAATAGTAAGTAAAAGAATTTGACCACAAAATTGTGTATTTTAAAATTTACCTCTGTTCTTAAAATTAGTAATCACTTCTAATAGAAAATTCAAATTTAAGAGCAATGAATAATAGGCAAAAATTAATTTATAAGTTCCTGGCTATAGGCTGGTTGTTAACAGAATTGTAATATCTATTTTACATGAAATATATTCAAATTTAAATATTTACTGTGTTTAATCTTCTTTGAATTCGTTTGAATTTGTGCCACTGGATATATTCCTGTCTGAGCAGTTAAAAAAGGCAAGAATTGGCTTCTTAAAGTATTTATATAATTAAAATAATTTATTGGAGGTAGAAGAAACAATTTAAGATGTGATTAAAATACTTTTATATAAAAGCCTGCTTCTCTTCACGAATTTTCAGAAATGTTTAATCTCATGTAGTATAATATTTTAAACCCCAAAAGACAATCCAAGAACACTATTAGTATTTAACTCAGTTCTAAGGAGTTATAGAATCAAGGGGCCGAAACAGAACGTGGCCTAAACATTAGAATTTTAAGGCCAAATATATACATCTACAAATTTAACTGTAAAGTTTATAGAGATTCTGCTGAACACTTCTTTTCAGTTTTAGTTCAGTGAGAAAATAAGAATGTGTAATATAATATTGGGGCCCTTTCAAAGATTCCCGTTCTCCACACACACAGATATTGTGGGGAAAGATGCAGGGACAGTTCCCAGCCAAGTTCAGTCACCTGCTCCCTGAGGAAAACCTGTATTCTAAGGAAACAGACCAGGGCTTAGTGTGTTTGTCAAGTCCACTACTGAATGAGCAAATATTTATTGATGTCTGGCGACATGAGGCATGGTGTCAGGTGATCTTTTGTATGTTGGGATGTGTTTGTGTGTTGGGGGAACTGGGCAGAGGCAGAAGAAGGGGAGGCTAATGAAGAATGAGGCATGACCCCTGCTTGCCTCCAGTATGGGGTTTAGTTAAGGATGTAAAAGATGGACAGGTAAAGAGTTAACCTCTGCAGTGTGAAAATAAAATAAGCCTAGAAGCTTCTGGAAACAGTATGAAGGATTAAGGTCGTTGGACTGGTTTCCATTTGTCACTTAGCCATTTGCCTTCCGGTTCTCTTCTCTGTGACCACTTCGGGGCCACTGTGCCTTGCTTTACAGCAGTAATGGAAGGCATGCCTTTCACCTCGCCTACACTCATGCTGAGTTCTGACTGTGCTCTTCTGCCTCTGGTGTCAGGACATTTCTCACCACTCCATCCCACAGCTCCAGCTACCATTTTGCTAATCCTTCAAGATCTTTTCAGATATTACTGTCTCCATCATGTTTTCCAGACAGTCCCGAGAGGATACCCTTTCTCCTTCATTTGGCCACCGTAGCATTAGATTTTTCCACTCATACATGTTAGATCTTTATGGTGGTCTCGATCGTATTCTGTTTTGTATTAAAATGAGGAATTGCCTCAACCTCCCCCTCCCACACCCAAGAGGACTGTAAGTTTCTTCAGCTCACATCATCCCGCCCATCTCCGTGTTCTCCTGGTGGAGATTCTCAGTCACTCCTGGCTGAATTTAATTGAATAATGAAAAGAGATGGCTTCTGCTGAAGATGATGAATATATTAAATAAAATGAATGATGTAACACATTGCTTTCCTTTCCATTATTGAAAGAAAAATTTAATTTCCTTTTTTTCTTTTTTTGCCACACCACGCTGCATGCAGGATCTTAGTTCTCTGAGCAGGGATCAAACCCGCTCCAGGGAAGTCCCTAATTTCCTTTCTAAGTTAAAATTTATAAATTGTACAGTGCTCAATGTTAAACTACTCTGGGAAGGGGTCCAGCTGTAGAATATCGATTTTCGGCTCTTTACTTTTGAGTAAAGCATTTTCCTGAAAGGTATAATTGTAACTGTAGCCAACCCTCATCATCTGTAGATTCTACATTCATGAATTCACCTATTCACTAAATGTATTTGTAACTGTGGTGCTTGCGCCATCATCGGCGGACCTGCGCAGAGCAGCCCAATGTGCACATGCTCTCAGCTGAGGGTCATCAAGACGATGCTCTGCCTTCTTGTTTCAGCTCTCATACTGCAAACAGGTGTCCTTCTTGAGGTCTATTTAGTGCCACATTTTTGTGCTTTTTGTTGGTGATCTCGCTGTTTTAAATGCCTCCCCCACCCCAGGCATAGTGCTGAAGTGCTGTCCAGTGATCGTAAGTGCAAGAAGGCTGTGAGGGGCCTTATGGAGAAAATACGTGTGTTAGAGACTCTTGCTTCAGGCCTGAGTTACGCTGCTGCTGGCCGTGAGTTCAGTGTTAATGAGTCAGCGATATATATTCAGTAAGGTGTCTTTAAACAGAAGCACACATAACAGGAGGTTACATATTGATTCTTGGTTGTGACTTGAGGCTCGCAGGAACGTGACCCTGTATTTCCCCAGGAGCAGAGGTTCAGTGTTGGCTCATTCAGTGATCATGGCAACTTTATAGAACATCACTACTGTAAATAACTGGAATCGACTATACCAGTTTCCCCCAGGAGTGTAGGTAAGCTAAGGACTCAGCTGTCTCTTACTGTGAACTTTAATAGTCTGCAGTTCAAAACCAGGTCCACTTCTAGGCTCTCCTCACCTCCTCCCTGGAGCATTTTCTACAGGCTTGTTGTAAATTTTGAAAATGCTAATTAGTATAAAGAACAGAGTTGGAATCACCTGTTATCTTACCATCCAGAAATAGGCATTGCTATTGTTTTGGCGTATTTTCTTCCAGTACTTTTTTTTCTGGTATGCTGTCTATGTTTTGTGTCTTTTTTTCCCTAACATTATACTGTTAACATTTTCCCAGTATTTAAAAAAAGACGAATCTTTGATGGCTTCATTAAGCATCTGCCATGAAATTGTACCAGCTGACATTATACCAGAGCAATGTATGAGGGTACTTGTTTTTCTTCAACATCACCAACACAATATATTTACCCAACTTTTCTTTATCTTTGCCATTTTGACAGGTGAACAATAATGCTTCATCAGTTTTAATTTGAATTTTTCTTATCTGAGCAAGGTTGGTTATCTTTTCATTCATTTTTGGCTGCATTGGGTCTTCGTTGCTGTGCGTGGTCTTTCTCTAGTTGTGGTGAGCGGGGGCTACTCTTTGTTGCGGTGCATGGGCTTCTCATTGCAGTGGCTTGTCTTGTGGAGCACGGGCTCTAGGCGTGCGGGCTTCAATAGTTGTGGCCTGTGGGCTCAGTAGTTGTGGCTCGCAGGCTCTAGAGCGCAGGCTCAGTAGTTGTGGCGCACGGGCTTAGTTGCTCTGCGGCCTGTGGGATCTTCCCGGATCAGGGCTTGAGCCCGTGTTCCCTGCATTGGCAGGCAGATTCTTAGCCAGCGTGCCACCAGGGAAGCCCTTCTTTTCATTTTTAAACATCTTTTTACCATACATGTTTATATTCTTGGCCTATTTTGTTCTGTTGGGTTGGTGGTATTATTCTTACTGCTTTATAAATGCTGTTTGCATATTAAGGAAATCAGGCCCTTTTCAGTGATAGGAGTTGAAATAGTGTTAATAAGGATTTGGCTTGTTTTGCACGCCCCCGAAGGTAGACCTTTAGATACAAAGCATAGATACAACCTAATAGAAGGAAGCCCTTTTTAATAATTCCTTATGCAAAGATGGAATAGGTCCCCTGGATCAGTGATTTTCTTATGCCTGGAGAAATACAAGCATGCACTGCATGTTAACGTAATGGGTATGTTATCAAGATAAATGGTCCTCAAAATAGGCTTTGTGCGAGATGAGTCAGTGCTGTGCTGAAATAAAATATTAGAACTCATGTTTATATTTTTAAAGAAAACTGAAATTATGCTGGACTAACACACGAATATAAAACAGAACTAAATATATGTTGTTTAGTCCCTGCTCACATTTTTTTAAACTAATAGTGATACATGATCAAAGAAATGTGGAGAATATTATCCTGCAAAATTCTTATTACCCCAAGTGTGATCCATGAACCAGCAGTGGTATCACCTGGAACCTCAGGTGCCAACTCAACCTAGGAGTCACTTATCTAGATGACCCTCCAAACGAGAAATATTATTATTTTTTTAATTGAAGTATAGTTGATATACAATGTGTTCATTTCTGCTGTACCGCAAAGTGATTCAGTTATATATATATGTGTGTGTGTATTTATAGATATAGATACTTCTTCATTTCTCTTCCATTGTGGTTTATCACAGGATATTGAATATAGTTCCCTGTGCTATACAGTAGGTGCTTGTTGTTTATCCATCCTATATATAGTAGTTTGCATCTGCTAATCCCAAACTCCCAATCCATCCCTCCCCCACCCCCACCTTGGCAACCACAAGTCTGTTTTCTATATCTGTGCGTCTGTTTCTGTTTCATAGTTAAGTTCATTTGTGTCATATTTTAGATTCCACATATAAGTGATATCATATGGTATTCGTCTTTCTCTTCCTGACTGACTTCACTTAGTATGATAATCTCTAGGTCCATCCATGTTACTGCAAATGGCATTATTTCATTCATTTTTATGGCTGAGTAGTATTCCGTTGTATATATGTACCACATCTTCTTTATCCAAGAAATATTATAACTCTTTGAGCTAGGAGCAAGAACCTGATTTTACTGAGTTAATGGCTAATCATTTTCTAAAACTTAACTCTTGGGTTTAGATAGCGAAATATATTGTGTTAAAAACTTGCGTAAAAGTGGAGGAAGAAGGAAGGCCCTGGAGGAGGCACAGCTGGTGGTCCCAAGACAAAGGGGAAAATGCAAGCAGTATTTCCTGCCTGTAGTTCGGACTCCGGGGAGCATTGTTTTGAAAGGCCAAGTGATAAAGGGTGGAATGATTTTGCAGTTACCTATTTCTGGTCAGGCCTGATATCTTGTTTTGTTTAGGGCAACTCTATATGCTCAGAACAAAGAACCATCTGAAAAAACGCACAACACTCTTCCTTTTTAATCCACGCCCTGCTCAAGTTTAATTTTGCCTGAAAGAGAAGTGCTTCAAGTTCACACACTGTTGATGAACCCTTCCCCTACCTTTTTGTACCTTTCAAAATCATCCTGTAGATTATAGCCTCAGGACTTTCCAGGTTTTAGCACTGAAAGGCCCGTTTTCCTAGGAACCCCTCTGTCCTGGGGAAACCAACGTGGTTGATCATTTCTGCTTCAATTGAAGAACGGTTAGGAGGAACCGTCCTGCCTGCTTCGCAGGAATGTTTTAGGATGGTCTGTTGCATTCTGTCCTTAGTTGGGCTCAGAAGTGTTTTATCAAGTTTTCCACCACAAGCCTCAGCAGGTTCTTTGATTTTGTTCAGGAGAACAAACCCGCTCTGTTTCTAAGGGTGTGCCCATCAGAAAAGCCAGACTAACGTTTACTGGTTGGCAGCCAGCAGCGTTTGCATGCAACCTCTGAACAATACCTCTAGAGGAAGGGTAGGGTTCTGTTGATTCACACCTAAAACTTAAAACTGGACCCAAACCTCCCGTCTCCCACGCGGCCTGTTTTTTCTAGTTTGCATTGCACTTTGAAACTCAAGCCGTACCATCGTTGAATCAAAACTGGGGGAAAAAAAAAAAAGCTTGATTGAATTCAAAATCCATTCTGGAGGGACTTCGCTGGTGCAGTGGTTAAGAATCCACCTGCCAATGCAGGGGACACAGGTTCGAGCCCTGGTCCAGGAAGATCCCACATGCCATGGAGCGACTAAGCCTGTGCTCCGCAACTACTGAGCCTGCGCTCTAGAGCCTTTGCGCCACAACTACTGAGCCTGCGAGCCACAACTACTGAAGCCTGTGCACTTAGAGCCCTGCTCCACAACAAGAGAAGCTACCGCAATGAGAAGCCCATGCACCGCAACGAAGAGTAGCCCCCGCTCGCCGCAACTAGAGGAAGCCTGTGCAAAGCAAAGAAGACCCAACACAGCCAAAAATAAATAAGTAAATAAATTTAATTATAAAAACATAACGTTTAAAAAAATCCATTCTGGAAAGAAACAAAATACTCTAGGAAAACTAGGAAAGAAGGATATTTTCTGAACATCAGAAAGACTGTTGTTCAAGGAACATCCTCTTTCATCTCTAACATGGAGGTATTGACATGTTCCTGTCACTGTGAGAAAAACGATGAGAATGTCTACCAGCACCACCACGATTGAATATGGTTCTGGAAGCTTTGACGCTATTAATAAGAGAGCTATTGGAAAGGAGGAGGGCAGATTATTTATTTGTAGGTAATATGCTAATAAAAGGAAACCCCACGGTGGCTGCATCCAGCTTTGGGTGGTGATGTGATTGGAGCACGATGGAGGGCACAGGACTTGTTCTGAAGTTGCCGTTACAGTGCAGCATGTGGATTTTAGCATATACATTTATTTGGCGTGAATTGGGGGTGACACTAACAGATTATAGGAAGGAAGCTAAAGCCACCCTCACCCCCAGGACACCCCTTGGCACCACCATGCTAAGAACATCAACCAAAACCTCTTATTAAATGGCTGGATAGAAAATAGCTATGCAAAAATCACCCACTTTCTTGCCAAAGGCAATAGCCAGATATAATGGGGGGGGCAGTCCCATTCATAGTAGCAATAAGACCCCTTATAATTCCAGGGCAAAAATTTCTTCTCCTTTAATCCAAGTATCCTACTTCTAGGAGTCTAATAATTTCCTGAAAAAAACAAAAACAAAAACAACATAAAAACAGAGGCTTGTTATGCAAATGTTTCTTCCAGTGCAATATTAAAAAGTCAAAAAAAGAAAAAAAGGAACAGAGTAAGTATCCAAAATAAAAGGGAAATGATTATATATGTGGAGATAATATGTAAGGAAATTTTTGTATGTCTGGAAGGTGGAATATTATGCAACATTATTTATAAAAGCAGATATTATAAATAATTTAAATTTTCATGAATCATGGTCTGTTTAAATCAAGGTTTCTCACCCTTGGCACTGTTGACATTTGGGGTGGATCATTCTTTGCTGCAGGGGTCTGTGCATTGTAGGTTGTTCCACTGCATCCCGTCCCCTTCTCACGGGATACCGATAGCACCCCCCTTGTCTCCAGGTATTACTGCCAGTTGTGCACTTTGGGCAGGGAGGCCACCACATTGCCCCCACTTGAGAACTAGTGGTTTGCATACATGTGTGCATATAATGACATACTACCCAGCTGGTAGAAGAATGTCACAGCTTGATAGGTCCTGATAAAGAATAATTTCCGTGGTAGTTGGAAAGTGACAGAGGCAAGGTACAAAATTGTTACGGCATAATGTGGGATTTGTATAAAGAGCAAAGACTGTACCTTTATTCTTTCCCCAGAATGGTTTATTATTTATTGTGGGGAAGGTGGACTCTCTGAATGAATGATGACTTCCACAGATTACGTTGATGCAAAGAAAACAAAATTACAGAATTCATGTAACAATACCGAAAGAAGATGGTGCTTAGAGAGAAAACATATAACGACAGATAAAAATATATATTCGCAAAGCTTTTTTGAAAATTTAGTGGGTTTTAGTATATTCATAAGATTGTGCAGGTATCACCACTGATTTCAGACATTTTCATCACCCCCCAAAAGAAAGCCATCGCCCATTAGCAGTCAATCGCATTACCACGTCTCCCAACCTCTGAAACTTTGTGTTTCTATGGATTTGCCAATTCCGGACACTTCATATAAGAGGAATCATACAGTATGTGGTCTTTTGTGACTGGCTTCTTTCACTTAGCATAATGTTTACAAGCTTCATCCATGTTGTAGCATGTGTCAGAACCTTATTCCTTTATGGCTAAGAGTCCATTGTATGGCTGTGTCACATTTTGTTTATCCAGTCATCTCTTGATGGACATTCGGGTTGTTTCCACTCATACTTTGATTCTTGGGAATGCCTAGATTCTCTCTCAAAGGATACCCAAGAAGCTGATAATGTACCTTCCAGGGAAGGTTACTGGGTGATGAGGGAGAGTGGGAAAGAGATAATTTTC
>NW_006793375.1:748174-755324 GCF_000442215.2 Lipotes vexillifer
CCTCTTTTTCTCTTTGTACCATTAGAATTTGAACCATGTGTATTGGTTGTTTAAAATATATTTTCAAAATTCCCTCTTCACCCGCCGCATTTGAAGATAACCAGTGTTCTCTGTCATGGTCGATGAAGGTCCTGGCGCTCACTTGCTCTCCAGGAACTCTTGCTGAGGCCTTCACCTTGGGGCTGCCTTCCCCACGTAAAATCGACTTCGTTTGTGCTCTGTTCCAGTCAACCAGGTAACTTAATAACATATGCCAGAGTGGAAGGGGGGTGGGGTATGGTCTAGGGGCAGCTTCCTCTAGGAAACATTTGTGCACCATTAGGGGTGCCCATGAAATTTAAAAGTGCCTCAAATTACAGAGCATAACTTTCTCCTCCTCAACGTGTTCCCTGTCCGAAGGGAAATTAAAATTGTGTGTGTGTGTGTGTGTGTGTGTGTGTGTGTGTATGTGTGTACGTACGAGGATGCGTGTGCATGAGTTTACAAGTGGGGGCAGAGGACTTCCAGTTTGTAAGAAAGTTAGAGAATGATTAAGGAGGAACCAGAGAGGTCCAACTGATGACGTTTCGCATTCTGAGGGAGAAGCTAGCACTTCTAACAAGTCTGGGAGGGTTTCAGGGAAGATCTTTAGTCTAAAGGTCTGGCTTTTAGACTGTGTCAGTGATTCTCAACTGGGAGTGATTTCGTCCGCACAGGGTCTTGGGGCAATGTCTGGAGACCATGCTGGTTATACCAACTGGAGGGTGCTACTGCCATCTAGTGGGTAGAGGCCAGGAATGCTGCTGAATACCCTGCAGTGCTCAGGACAGCTCCCGGCATAGGTCATATGAAGGAAAGAAGCAGTTTAATGGAAATAATTCTTTGAAAGTAGTCAAAATATATTCCCAACCAATTTCCGCATCTGCCCCACTCCCCCACCCGATTCCAATTACAAACAGAAAACATTCGTGTCTGAGAGACTACATTCCTAGAGTTCTTAAGTAGACAAATTGGAGCGGGATGTAATAAAGACTATATACTAGTCATTAAACATTCTTTTATGTTACCAAATATAAAATAATGCTGCTCAAGTGAGACCAAAAGTAAGTCTAAAATAAATTAACATAGATCATTACATGACCAAAAGCTCCTTCCAGATGTTGAGCACCATTAGCAAAGCTTCTTCAGAGTTACCTGTCAGTATACTCTTTTCAAATGAAATGCCTGAACATGCAGGAGTAAATGCAAAGGAAATTTGCCACGCAGTAATATTAGCTACCTGTTTTATAGATGCTTCACATGCTTTGTCTACTTTAGCTCTAAACCTCACAGCAACCCTGAAAAGCAGGAATTGTTAGCACACATGCCCATCCCCCACTTTACAGATGAGGAAACAGAGGCCAGAGAAGTGGTGACTTGTCAAGCTCACGGCCCGTACAAGACAGGTGGGCCCCTCTGATCCCAGGCCCACACCGGTCCACTCTTCCATGCTCCCACTCCTGGAACAAAATTCCCATTCTGTACATCTGATAGTGTTTCAATACATAGACATGTTCATAGCATTTGAAGTGAGGTTGCACAGGTGGCACAGATCCTCAGACTGTGAGCATCTCATACTCCTTCTGTTACTTAGTATGGGACCCACTGCTCTCATGGGTCAGGGACCTGGATTTTCCTGCCCATAAGTGCAAAGTAATGCTCTCACTTCTCTGAACTTCCGGTATAATGAGGAAATGGATTGGATTGGTTGACTGCCGGGACATTTAAGGACCAATCATTTAACTTCCTGTAGCCACAAGGAGACCATTCATGATTAGGAATAACATGATAATTAACAAAATGGTGCTTTAGTTGCTTATGACCTTTTATTACAACCTAAAGATTCTTCTCCTTCTTCTCTGTACTGTTTTGCCCTACCCACCCCAGCTTTCCCCAATGTTTCAGTCCTTTAGGGACCAGCTGGGGGGCTGCCTTCTCCATGAGTTACTCCCCCATTCCTCTAGATTCATCCTCATCAGGATTGATCTTTCTTCTGTGTCCAGTGGGACTAGTTGTACTTCTCTGCAGCATTCGCTTCTCTTAGCTACATGTTTTAGTAGTGTCCTCCCTGCTGGAGTTACCAGTAGCTCCCTGAAGGTGGGGAAGGGATAATCATCGTGTTCCCCTTGGGTGCTTTCTAACTTCCCGTTTATGAGTTTGTGATGACATTTTCGCTTGTGCAGGCTGAAATGAAATAAAAAGAAAATGAGATTAAAAAATATTCCAAAATTAAAGGATTATTTGAAAAGACAAAAGAAGGACAAAAATTGGCATCCCTGTATCACACCCCCTTATTATAAAGTGTTTTATTGCTTCTTGAAGTCCAAAATCCTGAGAACTGTGGCCCAGTAGCATCATGTGCAATGAACACATTCACAGAAATATTCAGAAATTAGATCCTTACAATGCATTGAATCAGGAATAATAAGAAATCACCCACCAAAAGGTGTCAGCTGCTTAATTAAATTAAATATTATTATAATGAAATTTTAACAAAATATTAAAACAAGAGGGAAATCGACATGATTCCCTTAACTCTGTCTCTGTAAGAGCCCTGTGAGCCGCAAGCCTGCCTAGGACCATGTGTGTGGAGGAGCGTTTCAGGCCTTTCTTTCTTGGGTGTCAGCCTTGACAGCTTTTAACTAGAGGAAAACTCACTTCTACACCACAACACATCCCCTCCCTTGATGAATAGAGGGCAGCCTGCCCCATGGACACGTGGCCTTTGAGCAGAGACAACGCGCGTGGGCTGGAAGACATACTTAGCCATCGGTGCATCTTTTAGCCAGACAGCTCCCTAGTTTGGCGAGAACTGATTTTAGAAAAACAGTGAGCACACATCATAAGGAGCAGCAGAGGTCACTCTTAAGCAAACAGTGCTTCGAAGTACCCACTTTCCCGCTGGGTACAGACATAGTGCTTTTGTATGTGGGAAACTGGGGTAATTCTAGAAGCTGGCACTCCATTCCCTGGAAGGAATGAAATGAAACAATGGAAGTGAACACCTTGACCACAGTTTTACAAGATGTAGGTGGTATCAGTTAAGAGGCTGGCCTGACGACATGGGGAGCTAGGGGTAGTTTGTCTGAAGAGATTCCCCCAAAGGGTTGAATCCTGAGTGGAGTTTGAAGAGGAAGGGCATGTCTGAATCTGGGGTTCTAGAAGCAGCTGGAAGATTCTCAGGAAGTTTGCAATTCAGCCTGAGTAGATTTGGGAATGTGATCATCATAGAACCTCGATGTGCCTGTCTGAAATTTTATTCAGGGTGAAAGGAAAATTAGTAAGTTTGGGAGACTTCTGTGGGGGGAGCAAGAGAAAAATGGAAAATTGCTTTCAAGTCACTTGTTCATTGTCTGTAGTTAGACGTTGTTGGGTAGAACTTGTCAACGTCCACACCAAAGAAGGATCCCATGATCACCTCATCGCGGGATCACGGGGCTGCCTGTCCCTCCATCAACCTCTTCTCCGCTTCACCTGGGAATCCCGAGGCCTGTTTTCAGCTTTGTGTACAATAGCAAGGACCCTTTCTTTGCCAGAGGTGCCAGGTTGCCTGAAGCCCTCACAGTTGGCAACCCTGGCTCCTCTTGCAGCTCCCATCAGCGGTCTCCTCCAAGGCAGGCGCCGGGCTCACAACACCTGTGTCACTGCCAGGATGGCGCCAGCATTTGTGGGACACTGTGGGAGAGTGAAAATAGTTTTATTCTCAGAGACAGAAAATGTTAAGTCCTTTCTCTGCTACTATTAATGGTGTAAACTTAATCACACTAAGCCACAATGTTTTCATCAGTATCGTGTAGGTGATAATATATTCCCAGGATCATATGCTTTTTAAGTGCTGAAATGCTATGCAGATACAAGATGCTGCCCTTCCTTCCTTCCTTCCTTCCTTCCTTCCTTCCTTCCTTCCTTCCATCCATCCATCCATCCATCCATCTTCAGTGTCAGCTATATGTTCTAGCCTTCCGGGAGGTTGCATTTTCTTAGGGAAGACAGACAATAAATGAATAACCAAATAATTATATAATATAGTGCCCTTCATGAAAAAGCTAGGAAGAAGAAACAGTCGGAGGATTGAGAATAGATTGACCAATGAGATGACCTGGTTGGGGGTGGCCTCTCTTAGGCAGTGACATTTTTTTTTTTTGATGTGGAACATTTTTAAAGTCTTTATTGAATTTGTTACAGTATTGCTTCTGCTTTCTGTTTGGTTTTTTGGCCGTGAGGCATGTGGGATCTTAGCTCCCTGACCAGGGATCGAATCCACACCCCCTGCATTGGAAGGCTAAGTCTTAACCACTGGACTGCCAGGGAAGTCCCTAGGCAGTGATATTTGAGCAGAGGCCTGAACGAAGTAAGGACGCAAACCATGAGAATATCGGGGGAATCATTCCAGGAAGCTCCAGTGAGGACCAGAGGGAGGACCCATGAACAGTATCTCTGCTCGAGGAATGTGGCAAACGTGCTGATTCTAGAACTTACTGAACACTTGTTATGTGCTTTGCACACATCACCTGGGTTATCCCTCACCATGCTCGGTGAGCTCATTGCCTAGGTCCCTGTTGTAAGTGAAGAAACTGAGCCTCCGGGAAGTTAAGGCCTTCACCCCGCATCTCACACCTGGCAAATAAGTGGCAAAGCCCAGGTTCCCATCCAGGCTCCAGTGCCCGAGTGGCTCCCGAGGCAGGGCTTCACGAGTAGGGGGCGTCTCCGGGGGTTGTGGCAGAGCGTTAAAAGGTTTGGGTTTGCCCATTGGCTGAACACCTAAACCATGTTGCTTCTCTTTTCCTCTTTTGTGCAAACCACCTTCTGGCACTTGTGAAGGTATTTTTGTGGGGTCGTGATTGGATGAGCCAACTTGGGGACGGGGTGTGAATTTCTAGGTTTCTCAGTGATTGCTCAAGAAATTAAGACATTTTTGTAAAATAAGTCGGGTCCTGGATTGTATGGATTCAAACATGCTGTTTTTGTCCTTGAAGACCAGTTAGCCGCTTTGGTTACGCAAGATGTTCCTTGCCGGCCTCTCTCATCAGCCATAACCTCAACCCGTGTTTTTGTTTTGTTTTTCTCTTTCTCCTACTCAGCTACCAATAGAGAAAAGGGCACCATTTTAGGGCAAATGGAAATTAAAAGAAAACAGAGTTTAATCTATAATATAACCTTTTTCTTTTAAAGAATGCGTTTTGCATCTGTAACAGGGGATGAGGTCATGACACTCTTTTGCCTAATACCAACCAGAAACAACAAACTCTGTTCGGTGCTGTAGTTCTTCATTTGTAGCTCCTTGAGGTACACCTCTAAGCTTCATATTGCACGTGATGCTTTACTTTCATTACTGTTGTGGGTCTGTGTCTTTCTCTTTCCAAATACAAACAAACACAGAAACAAATAAGAACTGACAAGGAAGCACAAATATTTCATAAAGACCCGTGGAAAGTTTAGGACCAGGAAAGGATGCAGCAGGACCAGGAAGCACGTCAAGTCCTTTAAGAAAACACCTGTTTCAAATTACAGATTTCTTACTTAATTAGACACATGCAAGTCTCCAGTTTAAACATAACACTCCCAATCCCCTCAACCACCCACGGCAGTTCTCCAGGTGTTTGCGATTATGTAATGGCCTAAGAAATCATCTGGATCATGTCAGTTCTCAAAGTACTGCCTGAGGTTTGTTTGTTTTTTAATGCTCTGCAGACCTTAATTTATCCTTAAGGTCTCAGTGTAACATTTACAGCACTTAGCAAAAATAAATAAATAAATAAAAGATAGTAAATAAAATTTCCTGGGTTTCTGATTTTTCTTTCCCCAAAGGCTAAAAGCGTGTTTTTTGCTTTAAGTAGTAAAAGGTAGGCATTACGGACTCAGTAAAGCGTCGTTGGCCAGACTTCTCTAATTCAGATTTTATTTAGGATAGGGGAGATGCTGTTTACTTGTGTATTGCCAGAGAAAAGAGGACATCCACACCGCAAAGGTAGGGGGAAAAGGGGGCAATAATGGTCTCCTCAGTCTTTTAGAAACAGTGTTGGAACTGCTCCCTAAAATAAAATTTGCAAAAAAAAAAAACCAACCCAAACAAACAAACAAAACCTCTTTTGATATCCATGTAAATTTTCATCTTTAAATGACTCATGTTCCGACGATTTACTTTTGAAAGTTGCCTGACATATTTTTAGATAATTAACAACTTGAAAGTCCCTAGGCTTGGATAATTGAAAGATCTTGGGGGAGGGAAAGAACATGATTTGAAAGAGACTCCTGTGAGAAGCCAAAGGGGAGCTTCAGCCCAAACAGAAAGAAATTTGCCTTTATTATGCAGTTATTTTAATTAAAAGTACATGAATAACAGGAAAAGGAAAGCAATTCTAGACACTGCTCAGTGTAGTTTGGCTGGTTGTATGAAATTTGGAAGCTTTTTATTTGTCCTCTGAAATTCTTAAGCTTTGTATGGAGTCCTAAGTGCTTAATTCTTATTTTGGCATGAGTGCCCTCTATAAGAATTCCAGATCTTTCCCATCTAGTAGCATATTAAAGTCAGAGGTACCTATGTGGTCCTCACAGGTAATAGGGAGTTATTCTGATTCTTAGTGTTTTGCCTTATGGCTTATTGCCTTCCGTCCGGTCCCAGTTTACGCACACAGGGAACCAGTATTCGCCAGCATCTGTACACAATAAAGCATATAACTTACTTTCATTCACTGATTAGTGGCAACATCTTTTTATTTTCCCCAAATAAAAAAAGTTTCCATTGTAAAAAAGTAAACTACTCATTGCAGAAAACGTAGACCAGCAGAAAAGAAAGCAGATAATAAAACGTACTTTGCATTTCCACCCTTTGGAGATGACCTTTGTTCACATTTTGACACGTGGCCATCCAGGCACTTCACACGTACTCAGCATGACAGACTACAGTTTTATTTGAATGAACCCATTTAAATGCATCGTTGCCTTTGACCCTTTAAATACAATTGCTGCTCTGTAGCCTGCTCTTTTTTTTTTTTTTTTTTTTTTTTTTTTGCGGTACGCTGGCCTCTCACTGTTGTGGCCTCTCCTGCTGCGGAGCACAGGCTCAGATGCGCAGGCTCAGCGGCCATGGCTCACGGGCCCAGCCACTCCGCAGCACGTGGGATCCTCCCGG
>NW_006793375.1:755350-788197 GCF_000442215.2 Lipotes vexillifer
GCATCGGCAGGCGGACTCCCAACCACTGCGCCACCAGGGAGGCCCCCTGTAGCCTGCTTTTTTGATTAAATAATATTTCGTTTTTCTTTATCAGTGAATAGAGATCTGTATCACTTTTTAACAGGTGCATGATAATATCCTCTTGTGTGGCTGTACCATTATTTAGCTAAGTGTACCCTATTAACCCATCGTCCAGATTGTTCCTGTCTTTTTGCCATCATAATAAACATTGCTGAGATAGATTTGTGCAGACATTTTGGATTTTTGTTGTCTCCTTAGATTTAAATCTTCTAAGTGTATTTTTAAAATCCTTAATCCATTTGGAACACGTTTCTGCATGTAGTGGGGGCTTACTCTCTTTTCTCTGAGAAATAAAATACTTCCTGCCATATCTGTAAACGGAAGGATGTCACAATCCTCAGGGATTGCAGCCACCGCCTTGGTGAGCTGGAGAGCCCTGAGGGAACTCAGGGATGAAAGAATACCTGCCATCTAGCAGCCAGTCAGACTGCAGCCACTCCCCACAGTGAGCCCTGAGGAAAGTCCGGATGTGAAAACACAGGATCCTGGCCCCAGATAGCTGAGGTGCATATCAAAGGAAGCATTTCAGTGAGCCCAGACTCTTGCATCTTTCCATACATAAAAAAGCACTAAATTCCTTAACTTGAGATATCTGGTTTTCTTTAATTAACAGTAATCTTTCGACGTTCAGACTACCTGCCCTCTGCTGCAAAACCCCTATATATCCTGCCTCCCCCCTGGCCTCCTCGGAGCAGTTTCTCAGGTTTACTTGAGATGCTGCCTCACGGGCTTGAGGTCCTTAGTATGCCCGCTGAATACAATATAGCTCTCAACTTTTCGGTTGTGAACATTCTTTTAGTCATATCTCATATGGTCAGTCACTTGTTCCAATACCGTTTAATGGAAAAGGCATCCTTGCCCCACTGATTTGAAATTGCTGTCATTATATGTTAATTTCCCCTACAAATGGATCTCCTTTGTTCCCGTGCCAATGTTGCACTGTTGCCATTACGATAGCAAGTTTCCAGGAGGAGGTTTTAGACTTAAAATCTAGTCAGGGTTCTCCAGAGAAACAGAACCAATTGGATATATAGAGATTATGTAAGAGGAGATTTATTATAGGAATTGGCTCGTGTGATTAAGGAAGGTGGGGAAATGTCACAGTCTACCGTCTACCGGCTGGCGAACCAGGAAAGCTGGCGGTATAATTCAGGTCGAGGCCCAGAATCCGAAGGCTGAGAATCAGGAGCTTTGATGTCTGAGGGCAGGAGAAGATTGTCGTCCCAGCTGAAGAAGACAGAGCAACGGCTCATCCTTCCTCCACCTTTTTGTTCTGTTCGAGCCCTCAACAGATTGGATGGTGCCCCACCCACACTGGCGCC
Source organism: Lipotes vexillifer (assembly GCF_000442215.2). Lineage (NCBI taxonomy): Eukaryota > Metazoa > Chordata > Mammalia > Artiodactyla > Lipotidae > Lipotes > Lipotes vexillifer. The sequence continues at coordinate 756,754 of NW_006793375.1, forward strand.
GGTGGATCTTCTTTCCTCAGTCTGCTGATTCAAATGCTAATCTCATCCAGAAACACCTTCACAGACACACCCAGAAATGTTTTACGAGCTATCTGGGCATCCCTTAGCCCAGCCAAGTTGACACATAAAATTAACCACAATCTAGACCCTCCAGTGTCTGTAGCCATCTGCCTGTCACTTGCTGGGATAAAGGTTGATACCAACCTGTGCCATTCTGTACACAGTATACCTCGGTGACATTGTTCTGCAGGATGACACACGAAGAGTCCTCGTGTCAACCAGCTTGATTTGCGCTGTAGTAAGTGCTCTACAAACACTTGGTTTCAAGATCCGGCACTCAATAAAATTTGCTCCAGAAGAGGTGGGTTTTTTATAAGGCTGCAGTGTAAGATTTCAAGAGCATGACAGTACCAGGTCTTAAGTTGCACTGAGGTGGGAATATGAAGAGGCAGAATAAACGATGGCCTGCTTTCCTAGCCTGAATTCCGAACCAGTTGAGATGAAAGAGTAAGAAAGATAGCAGACAAAAATAGACCTTTATTTCCAATAAAGCTGATACTGTCGAATGTGGCTTATATCTGCAGGCAGCTGGGCTTCTGAATACAGCACCTGAAACTGAGGCACACTCTATTCAGACCTCACTGGCTGTGCTGGAGCCCTGCAGGCCACTGCCATGGGGGCTGGCCCTTCTCACAGAGGCAGAGAGCGGAAGAGGACCCTGACCTTCTGTGGCAGGCTGATTCCCAAAGAGGAAGAGGAGAAGCAGGGTTCAGCTATGCGAGCGCAGCTGCTTCTTTCAAGTCCACCAATCAGATCAAGCTGTTTCCTTCCCACTATGGAGGGGTGGGTGAGATACAGCAAGAGTTGAGGAGTGTTAATGTTAACGGAGTACCCTCCATGGGGAGGGAGATATCACCAAGGGCAGCGGAGGTTTTCCCTAACACTGTGTGGAAGGTCCTGCCCTGCTGATGGAGCAGGGGTCACATTGATACAGGGCACCAAGGTCGTGGCTGAATCTAGTGTTAGTGCAATCTTGGTTTTATTTTGTGGCCTCTTCTCGTCTCTCTAGGCTTATGTCTTGCCATTCGTGCTCTTTGCGTGAGTCACGATCTCCCTCACTTCTTGGTCTTCACACGTGCCTGAAACACACTCCTGGCCCACCTTCACTGCCATCTTTTTTTGTCTGGCTTACTCCCTTCCCTCCTTAGGACTCACTTCCTCCGAGAAGCTTTATCTGGCACCCAAGTGTGAGCTAAATGCTTCCTGTGCTCCTCACACGACCCTGTACTTACCCAGCAGGACCCGTACTCCGTATTTTATTCCCAATTACTCTCTTCTGCATGAGAATATGAGCTTCATGAAAAGAATTATTGATATTTTCTGTGTCGTTTCCATTAGAAGACCTCAATGATTGTTTGTTCAATAAATTCATAAATATTATTTAAAAATTATTCTGTTGTAAGTTTTGCATCCATGAATTGATAATCTTTTGGCTAGTTCCTAAATGCACAAATGTATAGGAAAATGATCAGAAACCCATTGCCACTTACAGGTTATGAAACAACTTTTTGAATTTTCATATTAAAAAAGATTAGTTAGATCTACTCTTTATGCCTTAGGATACAGCAAAAACAGACTGCAAAAACAATCTGGCCTAGACATATATAATGCGTTCTTGTATGGAGGAGGAAATAATCTTATTTGTGTAAAACAGTTGTAACTGATATATATGCTGAAACCTTCATAGATATTTTCTCTTCTCTTACCTCTTGGGTATATTTTTTTTTCTTTCCTGTTGAAATATAATATTTCTACTCTTTTTGTGGTTTTAGAGATTTGTGATTTGTTCCTTAAAAAGTATTATTTACTCTTTTTAAGTAGTGACTTAAATTGTTATATTTGGTGGAATGAGTCTTTGAGCAAAAATTAGATCTGGCTTACATAATTACAGGAGATGTTGGGATTTTGATTGCAGACTGCATTTTCTGGTTTGCTCGTTTAATAATGGTTAAAGAGAGTTTTGAAGTATAGTTTCCAAGGTTAAAACGGATAAACACATTAAGCTTTAAAGAAAGCATTTGGATAGCTAGAATGTGAAAACTTCATCCAACGATGCAGATGATCGGAGTTGTCGCCCGTAAGCCTGAGGCGGGGAGCCACGCGTGGTTTGCCAGTAAACGTGGTTTTGCAGACACCTTTCAGAGCTGTTGTGGCTGATTGGTATTTCTTGTTGGCATTACAGATGAATTTCATAAGTGTGTACAAAATGAGCAAAATGGAAAGTCGAATCTAAATAGAGGGGTACAGAGAGGACCCCAGCACCAACGTACAAACGGCGTCTTAAGCTTTCAGTGTTAAGTCTTATATTTCAAATGTTACCATGTCCCTGGGGTAGTTTAAAATGCTAAGTAGTTGGGTATCTTTTTCATTTTTGTTAGTTAGGATAATCACAGTCGTTTTTAAAATGAGAATTGTAGAGCTGCTTGATTTTTCCGTTTAGTGAAATCATGAAATAAGAAGGGCTCGATTTTCTAGTGCTGTTTAGAATCGGTGAAATTTCATTCTGCCAAGAGGTACTGTGATTGCAGACGCTCCCAGGACGGTTTTGCTCCCTGCACAGAATACCTACCATAGATGGCTGCTGGTACTCAGATTTACTTACCAAGATCAGTGTCGTCAAATAGAACTTTCTCTAAAGATGGAAATGCGTTATAATCTGCGCTGTCCACTGTGGTGGCCACTAGGCACATGGGGCTGTTGAACCTGCGAAATGTGACTAGTGCAGCTGAATGTTTTATTTTGTTTAATTATTTTAAACGTAGCCACTTGTGGCTAGTGGCTACTGTGACGGACAACACAGAATTTCAACACGGACAATGCTTTTAGATTTAGTACGGTCTTGCCTCTGGAAAAGTTGACTTTAATTTCTATGAATTCATTTGATATATCTCGCCAGCATTTATTGAGCGCCTCAGGAGTGTGTGCGCCTGGTGTTGGAAAGACACGTCCTTTGGATTTCTCCTATCAGCCTGTAAAGGAAGGTGTGGAGGCCTGAGAACTGTCGTCCCACACACCTGGGTGAACGTGGCCTTGGTAACAAGGCTCCTGCTGTTTCAACAGGAGCTGCCTCTCTTTCACCCTGGGCTCTGGGACCCACCGTGGCAGGGCCTCGTCCCGGCGGGCTGAGGGTATGAGTGGCGGCCCCTCTCACCCAGCTGGGAGCTCTGCTTGCTCAGGGCTGCATCTGCCTGGAGGAAGGGGCTCCCACTTGAAATTCTCTCAAAGATGTTGCCTGGGCTAGTGTGGCCCTGTCACTGAGGTTCATCCCCTCAGCTCGCTCAACCATCTTAGTTGCTCCTGACACTTTGGGCAACACATTTTCAGTGGAAAAAGTGAACAACTCTTCACAGCCCTCCAACACCTACTTTTTCTTCTGTGGTTTTTTTTTTTTCCCCAAAGGTATCTTACCTCCTGGAAGGGGGCAGCATGGCCCATGAAGACTTCTGTGGACACACTGGTCAGTTGAACCCAGGAGACCTGCAGGTATGGCTGAGATGAGGAATGGCTGATGGTTTCATAGTCTTTGGGTGAGGCTCCTCTGTCCCACCCACTTCTGGTAGCTTCCCGCGTCCCCTGCTCTGTCTGTTAACACCTTGGACTTGTCCCTTTCTATGGCTTCTTGCACTCCGCCTGAAAACCTGCACAGGTCCCTTGTATTCCTCTCTCGTGCTTCCCTGGGCCCTCCCAGTCAGTTTTTAGCTCCCACGTAGGGCTTTTCCTGATGTTTCTGAAAAAAGTAATCGCAAGTTACTGTCTCGGCTTCCTTCTCTTCTGTCCCATCCTCCACTCACTGAAGTCAGGGTTGGCCTCTCAGCACTGACCCCCAAACCTTTCCTGAAGCTGTTCAGATCACGGTCACTCATGATGTCCCAGTTGCTGCCACATTCACTGCGCCAGTTTCCGGCCTCATCTTTCTAGATCTCTCTGCTGCCTTTGAGACAATTTTCTATTTATCTTCCAGTCCATCTGCAGGGGTAGGTGTTGTCACTTAGAGAGCATGACCCAAACCCGGCCACCATCCTAGTCCTGTCTGAGACGTGTTACCATTTAAATCCCCAGGAAGTGCTTGGTTCATCTTTGCCAGTTTTTATAAGTGTGGACTCTATACAGGTAGTTTCTGGGATCATTTACATATTTGGGGGGATGACATCTGCAAATATTTGAATTGTGGTGTTTCAGTGAACAGGAGATTGAGAGGCAGAAATGCAAAAGGGCAAAGAGTCGTGGCCAAAAGTCAACAGTAACCTGTCCCCGGAGCAGAATGTACAGCGTAGCTTCGACTGCTTGTGACCCTGGAAGTGGGTTCTTCCGCCCTCCATGCATCAATTCTAACGTGCCTCGGCATGGTTCCCAGTGGGATTGAGCCCCAGGTGCCCACAGGTGTAACCTGCTCGTTAACCCCCCTTTGTGGCTTTCTCCCTTGCCTGGCTCACCCTTCCTACTCTTCCCTACTTGTGCTTTCTGTACCACTTTCCAGATATACTCCCTGCACTCGAGCCCTTGTCTCAGGATATTCTGTGGGAGAACCCAAGCTGAGACGGGCAAGAAACCTACCTATTGTGTTCTATCCCTTTATCCCCAGATCCCGAGGTTGGCATCTGGCGCTGGCCCTTCATGTGCTCTTAGTAAAGAAATAAATGAACGCTTGAAAAGTCTGCAGAAGAGCGGAGGCAGTAACTTCCTCCAAGTGGTGAGGGCTCCGTTCCCCGTGTTGAAGTCAGCCGCCTATGGTGTGGTGGGTCCCGTGGGCCTCCACGGGTACCAGTAGGCCCACCCCGTGTCCTCCAGCTGCTGCGAATACCGGCTGTTGATGGCTTTCAGCTGCAATCCCACTCTGGGCGCTGCCCTCTGTCCCGGGAACTGCCTCTCCCAAGGTTGTGCTCGCTACTGCAGGGTGGCCCACAGTCAAGGGTTTGCTGATGTGGAGATAGGAAAGCCTCAGTTTGGGACAATTCTGAAGTTTCGTCCGACTCCAGAGCTCCCTGTTGGCTCGGCTAAGGCCTCCGTTGTACAATAACTGCATTAGTGATTGCCTTCTCCCCCTGCCCAATCCTGCTTTCTTCACTTGTTAAGATGCGTCTCCCGAGAGCACGTCTCAGTTTACTCTCTGCCCGCAACTCCCCATCTAGGGGCGCAATCTAAGACTCAGGGATGCCAAAGAGGGGGTTCTTCCGTTTGTGTGATTTCCAGAGCTGATGATTTGATCGCACACGCGGAAGCATGGGACATGTTGGAAAACTGGAAAGGGCCCCAGCAGTCGGCTCTGTCGTTTTGTTACTCCTCGGAAAGCAGACTTGTAAGGTGCCTGACTTAGTTACCAGGTGGTAATCATCCCACCTGTGGACGCATTAGAGGCCGGGTCACACTTCCTTCTTGTCGGTCTGGTGTTTGCAGGGGATGACCGCGGGCCGGGGCATCGTGCACGCCGAGATGCCTTGCTCGGAGGAGCCAGTCCACGGCCTACAGCTGTGGGTTAACTTGACGAGCCCACAGAAGATGGTGGAGCCTCGGTACCAGGAACTGAAAAGCAACGAAATCCCTAAACCCAGTAAAGGAGGCTGTGACCATTGCTGTCATTTCTGGAGAAGCCCTGGGAGTCAAGGTAAGCCGCGCTGTGGTGTATTTGTGAAAGCTGAGGTATGCAGCGACACGAGGCTGGCCCCCTCTGGGTCGACAACTCTCACCGGGTTTGTCACGGTTCAAGTCCCATGGGATGGACTTGCTTCAAAGGTGTCAGAATAAATGCAGCCTAAGGGAACCCAGAATTTATTTTGCCACGTGCAAACCTTTAGAGTTAGGAAAATTACAGGAAAGCAAGCTCATGTAAAGAATTTGGTAAAAAAGCAGTTTTCAAGATTCATCTTAATATGTGTGCAGATTGAGCCTATTTCCTTTTGTTTATAGTGCAGTTTTAGAGTGCCTCGTTTAAGAAACAAAAACCAAAACTGACTCCACTCCCCGAAGATTGATTTAATTATTTATGCTCACCTTAGTAAGGACAGCACACTACGACATCATAGAAAGGTTTTTAAAAAAATTAACTCGAACGTGTATTTAATCCATACACGCCACGCCCTGTACATTGCTCTTAACTGAGACTTCATAATATTTCGGTTCCAGGTCCCACCTTTTAATCAAATGAGATCAATTTTGGCTAAACTTTGTGAACAGATTTTGGTAGGCAAAGGGTATGGCCAGTATTGTGTTAATTGCACACCAGAACTGCTTGCCTGGAGCCCAGGTTCCTGGTGGTGAGCTCGGTAGTGTGGTCTCTTAGGCTGAAATGGTTAAAAGGGATGGGAAGGGGGGATCTGGGAGGGCCCCCCCCCCACCTCCAGTTCCACACGTGCTACCTGTTGTCTGTTACCTGTTGTTGAGTGGTATCAATATATTGGGAACCACTTTGCCATTCTCTTCGTGCAAACAGCACTTAAAACTATTTTAAATACTAATTTATGTACATTTAAATTTTGTTTATATGCACCCACAGGGATGATGGCCAGGCAGTGGGATGCATTTCATGGTTAAGAGGTTGGTCATGATTACTGGTTAGGACTTAACTGGTTTTTGTATTTCCTGCACCATAACCCACGGTTCTTTTCTTGTACTGTGCCTAGGAGTATGTGTTATTTTGCTTTGCTTCCAGTGCAAACAGAAGTGATTGAAGAAAAAAAATACCAAAATTCACTCCCTAATAAGCATATATAGCTGACTGCTATCTACGCCCTGGCAGGCCTCCACGTTACTTTGCAGTTGGAAACGTCACCCTTCATTGTGTTTCTGTGACCCATTCGTGTTTTGCCAAGCATTGGGCAGTGCGCTTTTCAACTGTGCGTCGAGTTTCCTTCTCTTCACCTTCACAGGGGAGAATACAGGTCCTGTGAGGTCTTTCAGGTATAAGGCAGAGAGGACCTCACCTTGTGTAGAGTCAGGCAGGGAGGGTCTAAGGAGAGCTGAATTGGTGCAGAGGAGAGGCGGCTCACTGTGTTGCCCATGGCGTTTTTCATTCTGTGTTTTCAGGACTCTAGGGACGGGCCTTCTTGGGATACTGAGGCAGATGGTAAAGGTCAAGAGATTTCCTTCTCTCCACTTCAACCAAAGCCCAAGGCTTTACCCAGTCACATGTATTCGTATTGTCTTTAAGATTTCACTTACAAAAAGAGTTATCTGCAGCTAAAAAGAGAAATTAGACCACTGATTTAATGCATAATCAAAGCCAGCGATATCATGAATCCTTAACATTTACAACTGCTTCTCATTTATAGAAAATACAGTGCAGTTTTAATGTCAGAGCTGGTACCATTTACAGGCAGAAGGACATTTTAAAGCACTTCCAAGCAGCAGACCATGTGCTCTCGCAATCCCAACTAAGAATTAGAAACCAGACGTAATAATGTTTTAACTTAGCGAAATAATGTCTTAGTAGCGGCCAGCCTCTCTCTTTTTGTCAACTGAAACCTCTGAAGTGAATTACAGTCTCCTAAATAAGTGATCAGTCTTTATTTTTTAAAATTCATTAATTAATTATATTTACTTTTGGCTGCATTGGGTCTTCGCTGCTGCACGCGGGCTTTTCTCTAGTTGTGGTGAGCGGGGGCTACTCTCCGTTGCGGTGCGCGGGCTTCTCATTGTGGTGGTTTCTCTTGTTGCGGAGCTCGGGCTCTAGGTGGGCGGGCTTCAGTAGTTGTTGTGGCACGCGGGCTCAGAAGTTGTAGTTCACAGGCTCTAGAGCCCAGGCTCAGTAGTCGTGGCGCGGGGGCCCAGTTGCTCCGCGGCATGAGGGATCTTACAGGACCAGGGCTCAAACCCGTGTCTCCTGCCCTGGCAGGTGGATTCTTAATCACTGCACCACCAGGGAAGCCCGATCAGTCTTTATTATGAGAGCATTTGAATAAGGGACTCTTGGAAGCCTGGGCAGCATTAATTTGGGCTCTGAGAGGCCATGTGGTGCTGTGGTTACCAGTGTGGACTCTGGAGACAGCTGGCCTGGATTAGAATCAGCACCATGAACTAGCTGTGTGGCTTAGGGCAGACCATTGAACCTCTCTGTCCTTCGTTGTCCTCATGTGTAAAATACAGATGCTGTGAGGATTAAGTGATTTTTTTTTTTTTTTTACACTTTAAGTTGTCAAAACAGCATCAGACGTGTTGTAAGCACCACACGAATGGTAGCTGTTATTATTATTATTTTGATTACTTTGTGTTAACTTGGGCAGGAGCTGAGCTGAGATTTATGTTTGTGGTCTATGCTAAAGGGACTTGCTGGGATTTGGGAAAGGTAATTAACCTGCTTTGAAGAAAAGACACCAGTGTGAGTCATTGTATACACGGGGGGCTCTTGAACATTTCTTTCTGGGTCTCCTAAGAAACGTAGTTTTGCACATCTGAAGCCTTAATATCTGCTCACACAGGAATGATTGGATTGTAAAAAGTCTAGATCTACCATAAAAACGAACTGAAGATTGTATTGCATCAGGAAGATAGTTTTAAGTGAAATCACGAGGTGAGGCTGAGAATATACCTTTGAAGAGACTGATGTGTTTATAACCAATAGAGAGTCACCAACAGCTCCCCTCCCAGCACCTTAAATAGCTAGAAAATGGAATTAGTGACCATTCCAGCGCTTCTCCAATTTTAATATTCGCATGGATCACTTGGGGCTCTTGTTAAAATGCAGACTCCGATCCAGCAGGTCTGGGTGAGGCCTGAGGGTCTCCATTTCTAACCGGCTCCCAGGTGATGATGTGGTCTGGGGACCACGGTTTGTAATATGTGTAATGTTTCTGGGATTCAAGACATGGGAGTTTACTTATCAGGAGGGACAGTTTGATTAGGTACCTGTAGAAGATGTTAAGGTCCAATTCTGTGGCTTTTGGCAAATCTTCAACCTTTATGTAGTGAGGGGGTTTTTGTGCAGAACGCTATAAGCTTTTGCGCGCAGCACGACTGACCTTTGATATTCCCAAAGGTAGATGTGTCCCTGTTTCCCAGGTTATGTGTGTCTGGGCATTTCTTTAGCCCTTGGGAAGCCACAGCCAATTGTGAGCAAGATTCTGCCAGGACAGCACAGTCTAAAGTGAAGGCTGAAAGGGGGAAGAGATAAAAATGGGATACTTTGAATAGTTTCTGTCACTTCTGGAAGGTCAAAAATCACATGTTTATTTCATGAGAGTGTGAAATTCTCCAAACCCCATTCCATCCTTATCAGGCAGTCAATCAGGAATATTTATTGCCAGTTCTCTCTGCAACATGTTTCTTTTCCCAACAAACGCCTCTTCTTGCCTCCTGCTGTTTTAAATTACATTACGTCAGAAGCAAACCTTAAGGAGGCCTCAGCCCCACCGGGGTCACAAAAAGGCTATCTTGAGCCAGACTGCTGAGTTCAAGGCCAGCTCCACCACTGACTGACTTTAGAGAAGTCATGTAAGCTTGCTGGGCCTCAGTTTTCTCATCTGTAAAATGGAGATAATTATAATGACCCAGAGGGTCATTGGGAGGATTAACTTGGTTAATGTGGGTAAAGAACTTAGAACAATCCCTGGCGTCGAGTAAGCCCTCTATAAGTGGTTGCTACTTTTACTTTTTTAAAAATTATTTTATTTATTTTATGTTTGGCTGCATTGGGTCTTCGTTGCTGCACGCGGGCTTTCTCTGGTTTTGGTGAGCGGGGGCTACTCTTCGTTGCGGTCCATGGGCTTCTCATTGCGGTGGCTTCTCTTGTTGCGGAGCACGGGCTCTATGCACACCGGATTCAGTAGTTGTAGCACGTGGGCTCAGTAGTTGTGGCACGTGGGCTCAGTAGTTGTGGCCTCAGGCTCTAGAGCACAGGCTCAGTAGTTGTGGCCTCAGGCTCTAGAGCACAGGCTTAGTAGTTGTGGTGCACGGGCTTAGTTGCTCCGTGGCATGTGGGATCTTCCCAGACCAGGGCTCGAACCCTTGTCCCCTGCATTGGCAGGCGGATTCTTAACCACTGCGCCACCAGGGAAGTCCTACTTTTACTTCTTTGCAGAAGCTTTGTGCAGTGTTCATGTGTCCCACAGTCATAACAAGAAGAAGCTTCCTTCTGATGAGCAGACTGTATATTCATGTATTGGGTAACCAAGATTTTAAAAATTCACCTTCCAAGAGTTTGCCAACCATCTCATGTAATTTGCTCAGATCTCGTTTACCACTGTGCCCCCAGCACCTGAAACAGTGGCTGATACATACAAGGCAATCAGTAAATATTTGCTGGGCGGATAAGTGAAATCGTTAAAATGTAAATGAATGCTGGAATAAGAGAAAATAGGGTGAAGTAATAAGATCAACAATATAGGGATTAAGAATGACTGCAATAAGCTTAATACAAGCTAACTAAAACGTTGAGAGAACAATGGAATTAGCTAATTTCCGTTTTCAAATGAAATAAACTATTTAAGGGATTCGGAAGCAGGGAAATAAAAACCAGATTGATTTTTTTTTTTTTCCTTTAAATATGAATACTAGGCTGTTTTGCAAGACCCACATTGTTCCTTGCAGGTTTCTTAAATTCAAGCAGTGACAGCAGTCACTGAGCAGAGGTTTGGAGGTTCGTGGTTCCCTTTGGGGGTCCACAGACAGGTGTCTCCTTGTCTTTGGTAGCGTCTTTACTGTGGGTTTCAGGGCGTGGCTTGATCTGTAGTAGCGGACGTACTGGCTTTCAGTGCGTCCCTGTGAGCCCTCCCCCTTCTAGGCCCCCATTTAGCTCCAGCAGGCATTGGGAGACCTCGTGTGCTTTGCACCAAAACCCACCGTGCCCACTAATTAGCCTGTGTTGGTTGTGGGCTAGCATGTGATTTGTAGCCAAGCCTGTGATTGTCACCTCCGATTCGGAGAGCTGGGGGTGTCTCCAGGCTGTGGCAGGCCGTTGGTACCCACACACGCCTTTTCTTACACCAGAACTAGAGAAATAGCTGCCTGTACCACATTTCGCAGCTTTTGTTTTCATCCGGGAAACTCCAAGGGCCAAATGTCATTTGAAACGCTTTATCATCAATATAGAATTTTGTCAGTATCCCCTACCTTAATTTGATTTAAAAATATGTAGTTTATGTGGCTTTCGAGGAAATGCTCTTATAGCATGTCCAAATGGCAGTGGGTTTTTGGCAGTAACACTGCACAGTAAACTTAGAACATTTTTACATTGTACCCATTTTGCTCTTTCAGGGGCAATCTGAATTTTTAAAAATTGGATCTGGCAATGTGAACTGGACCTTGCCGACTTTACAGTTGGCCCCAGATTCTCCGCTCCCCCGCTCCCCCTGCCATTTCCCTGGCCTTTCTGAGCTGGCTTCTGTTCACTTGGGGATGCGGGGAAAGCTGACCCCCTCCCACAGGAGGCCTCTCTTTCCTTCCCAAGCCCAGAAGAACAACTTCTCAAGGTAGCATTTAAAAAACAATAAATCTTGAAAGCAGGTAGCACAGACACTTGTTTTTCCTTTGAAGTATTCCAGCAGGGTCATGAGTCTAGCTTGAAAAAGAATAATGGCTAGTCTCCCAGTGGCAGAGGTTGCGCGTGGACCCGTGGGTTTCTGACCAAGGGAGCTCGGGTAACAGGCTTCAGCTGGCCCCGAGAGCAAGCAGAGGGAAAACAGCACCTGCTCAGAAAGGAATCCTCTCTTCCAAAGGCCTCTCTGTTAATTGTTTTTATTTATAAATAAGAGCGCTTTGTGATAGATTTAAAAACTGGATATTTAAAAAAACATTCCCTTTGGGATGGAGGGGTATAACGATGGACCTGGGACTTCTCTCACTATATCTTCTTATTTTTAATTTTGAAAGGTGTAAATGTTTACATATTTAAAACCAGAAAAGGAAAAAAAACCCCAAAGCTTAAAATGAAAACCGAATGGAAACAAATGAAGAACCTAAAAATTTGTGTAAAGATCTCGGCAACATAACCATACAGAGAAAATATTTATTTTAAGGGCTTTTAAACATAGTTCTCTGACTGTACAGTTTGAGTGGGATATATTCTACAGGCAAAAACATAAAATTTTAAACTTCATTTTGTGTTTGTATTGTTAATGTTGGCATTACAATTTTAAAGCAGTTTTGTACATATTATGAAATAAAACAAATGAGTAAGTTTGTTAACATTTTTAGGAATCAAGATTTTTCAGTGTAAGAAAAATAGGTACAAATATAAAAGAGCTTAGAAAAATACTGGAGTATTCAATGTTATATTAAATACTAAATATTTTTTTAATGGATGGCCATTGTCTCTAAGAGGCAGTTTCCGGAAACCTAATATAATTTGATCATTTTAGGAATTCAAGATTTTTAATGATGCAATTTTATCTTTCTTACTGACAAGAATGTCATTTTCCACTGGGTTTTATTTCCATTGATTTTTCTTTTATGGTCCATGTTTAATTAAATGCTATGAGGAATGCTTTTAAAAAGTCCCTCCTGAGAAATTCACAGTCACCCAAACGAATTCACGCTGAATTTCCCTTTTCAGATTTTAATTAAATGTATTTTAATGGGTGGTTGTGGGGAGAGAGGCAGGGAAATATCACACAAGGCAGAGCGCCTCCTGGTCTTCCTCTGACACAGGGCAAGAGGGAAACAGAGCATTTGGAGGAAAAGTTATTGTCAGGTGCGAAGTCCTGTAGAAATGTGGAGCCGAGGAATTCACCATCTGCATCTCCTTGCTAGTCATCACCAAGGTCCAGCCCAGTCCCCTCTCTTTAGTGAAGCCTTCTCAGCTGCCCTAGATCCACAAAGCTATCCTGTCTTCACCGTCCATGAGATCTTTGGACTGACAATTATCATTTGATTCACGCGTCCCGTTTCTCTATGAGCTCTTTTCATTCAGTCATTAGATACTTGCTGTGCAGAGCCCTAGTGATACGATGTGAATAAAATACAGCCTCTGTCCTCAAATAAGGTCACAGTCTAGCCGGGGGTGGGCGGGGGCGGGGAGAAACGGGCCAACATTAGAAGTATCATGTGATACAAGAAATGAAACAGCGGTTGTGTAAAACTTCCGTGGTGGTCCGGAGGATGGAGAAGTAATTTTCCTTGTGTGGATGGAGGTAGGAAAGGAGACAAAGAAAAGAGATGGGGATAGGGGTCATGTGTTGTAATGGCTTATACAAAAGGCTTGGATAGTAGGGGTGCACTGGCTCTTTGGGGATCATGATGGGGGGCTGCGTAGGCAAGCAGAAGCAACCAGATGCTGGTGGGGTTGTGACAGCGTGAAAGGAGATGATGCAGAGTACTGGGGAGGAGGGAGACCCAAGGCCGAGTTTGCCTACTCCTGGATTTTACCTAAGGCTGACCTTGGTCGTATATAAATTCCTGCATCCCTCTCTCTCCCAGGGTTTTTCAGTAGTATAGTTTGAGGGTAAGGTCAGGTGGGGTGCTGTGTGCAGCCCTGTCTCATCTTGAATTTCACAAAGCAGTTCATTCTATAGGACCCGCCCCATCACAGGCTGGGTAGCCCGAGCAAATGATCAGCCTCGTTGCACAGACAAGTGCAAATCTTTGTTCTGATTGAGTGTGAGACCAGGCACAGTTAAGTCTGTTAGTGTTGTTCACTAAGTAGGAAGACACCAAAGAGCTTGTCCTTGTCCTGAGTTGGCAGCCGTAGTTGGCACTTCATTTGCAGTTAGGAATGCTCAAATAAACAGTGGTCAGGATCTGCTCACATCAGCTCTACAGAAGGTCGCTCTTGCCCAGGGCAGCCTGCTCATCCCAGAAATACCATTCCTGGTGTGCACGAAGGGTGCCAGATGTTCTTATGCCTTCAGGATGTCCCTGCCGACCCAATCACCTAGGAAGAACATTCCAGTGGTGTCGACGAGCCCTCGTCTGCCAGTAAATGAAGATTGGATAAGTGCACTTTTAAACCAGAAGTTACATCCTGAGTCGTTCATACATCGTTGGCCATTACTAAATCAGGGTTACAAATTAGCAGCAGATTTAGGCTAAGAGCATAATGAAAGCTATAAAAAGCAAGGTATCGCCTTCAGTAAAGGTGAGCGGACACTTTACATATCATTATAATCACTTCTGTGACTGTCAAGGCTTGTCCTTTTAGGATATAAGAAGTCTTTCCCCAGGAACACATAACAGATTTTTTCTAACCACAGTGAGAAAACACAGGACAGCTTCAGAGAGCTTCAGAGGCTCTTGCCTGTTGCATTAAAAACTGAGCTCCTGTGGATATAAATGAAGTGGGTATTGGTATTTTAAAAACTGGTACTGGCACATAAAGAGCTACACTGTTGAGAGCTACGAACACCACACTTTATTTTGCCTGAAGCACAAGTCTTTGGGATCATGTGGCTTTTGAACAGTTTGACCAAACTCACACTAAAATGTGATGAGTAAATTTGGTGTCAGGTAGAATTCTGATTACTTGAAGCTTCATTAAGAATTGTCCTGTGGTCAAGTATAGGTAGTCCAAGAGAGATAAGCATTAAAAATTTTCCACTGTAATGGGCTCTAAATCATGGATGGGGATGACTTTGTAAAGGAGGGGCATGTTGTGATGTTCCGACCGCAGGGAGTCCTTTTCACCATGTGTTGCAGGCCACGGACTGTTGAGTGTATACCCTTAGTAAAACGAGATGAGGACATGGTCAGAGCCAGCCGTTGCTGGAAGGACTCCCGCACTGGCCACTGGGGGAACTGGGAGGATTTTCCAGGAAGGTATTTATGCCACTGTAGTTCAGTTGAGCTCAGCAGATGTGTACTGAGGGATACCTATGTGCAAGACTCTGTGAAGATGTAAGGGAAAAAGAGGGAAAAAATCAGAGAGCTGGAAGTGCACCATGGGAGGAACAGACACATCCACCGGTAACACGAGTATGCTCTGCTGAGTCACTGGGCTAGTAAACATGGCGGGATTAGGGGAGGGCAGAACAGATGGGGGGCTCAGCCCAGTCTGGAAGCGTCAGGAGAAGCAGGCCTGAATCTAGGAGCAAACTGGCCTGGCAAAGGGTGAAAGAGTCTAGACAGTGTGAAGGAGACAGCCTGAGTGAAAGCGATTCTGTTCGTGGGTGTCAGAGTGTCCAGTGGAATAACTCAGTACTTTTAGGACGCCTTCAAAACGTGTGTCCATTGTTTTAAGCATGAAAATTGTTAATCATCTTTACCATGTAAAACTTTTGTGGTAATTTGGTAATTTCTCTCTCTCTCTTTTTTTGTTTAACTTGTCAATTTCATTCTCTTGTGTCTTTAAGAAGATCATGAATATACTGATGATGTTTCTCCTGGTGTTACTGCTCTTCTGCCTCCTCTGCCTTTTCTCTCCCTCTCCGCATGACCCAAACCAAAACAGTGCAAAATTCCAAAGGTACAGCTCTCACGTCACTGTCTGAAGGGGTCACCCCTGTGGAGACTAGAGTGGGAACGCAACATGGGGTGATTAAGCACCAGGTTCATTGACGAATAAAATAATGATAATTTGCCTCTTTTTCATGAAACCTGAAGCCCCTCATGAAGACCCCCTTGCTCTCTTTGCTTCCGTGTAGGTGATCATTTTTAACATCATGGAAGGAAACCATGATGGCCCTAAATTTTCTTTTCCTGGTCCAACTATAAATAGCAATTGGAGAAATTTAAATGCTTCCTTTTAAAGGCAACCATTTTGAAACTCAGAATAGGGCCCTTCTTTCCCACGACCTTCAGACACCTGCCTGGCTCAGTTTTCCTCACCTTTCTAGGCTCTAAGTTCCCATCATCAAATCTCTAAGAAGAGAATAAGGTTCTGATCTAAAACTTGTTGCCTTTATAAACCAAGTCAAAAGAAATTATAATTAAAAATTATATTCTAAATAAAATTCCAAAGTGTCCTCACCCAATTTAAATTCTGCTTTGCTTGGGTAGAACATGGATTTTCTTTTTCTTTATAAGCGCAGTAGGCTGGGTTGCCTCCCCTGGACTGGATGTGGCTCCATCAGGACTGCCAAACTGGAATTCATTCTACCCCAGTTCTCATTTGTCTCACTTAAAAAATATCCGCAAAGATAATAGGACACACATTTATTGCAGTACCAGCCCTGGTTCCATGAGATTTTGTTGCACAAGCAAATCTCTGAGCCCTAGAGCAGTTACATCTGCAGGAAATCGATGTACGCGTTGAGGCCAGAACATTAACATAGTTGGGAGAACAAAGCCTGTATTCATAGTTCTCCGTCCTCTGAGGTGAGACATTTGTGCCTTCTTAAAATTGAGGTGCTTGTGTTGGTGGCAACTCCAGACACCAGGTCTTTAGAATATCTTCCACCCAACTGTGGAAGGCTAAGAATATGAAGAGGTATTCTTCTGACCGATACACAGAGAAATGTGAATTCTAATAAACTACCACTTGATACCTTTTAAGTGGACAAAAATCAGGAAGGTGGGTATTATCAAGTGCTGGGAAGGGCAGGAGGAAATAGAAACTTCCTGCGTGGCCAGTGAGCGTAACTGTATTCCTTGTGGAGAGCAAGCCGGCATTACTTAGTGAAGCTAGCGCTGCATATAGGGTATGCCCCAGCCATTCCACTCATAGATATTTACTCCAGCAAAGCTTCACCAAGTAGACATATGATGGTGGTCGTCCCAGCCTCACGGGTGGTAGAAAGGAGTCAGAGATGATGTAGGTGGCGACCACTTAGGGAAAAGGTAAGTATAATATGGTGGTTACATATTATGGAATATGGTACAGCTGCCAGAAGGAATGGATTATGTTTACTTACAGCTGTTTTATTAGGTCTCGGGAAATAATGTGAAATAAATAAGAACAAGAAAGCAGTTTTGCACACAATACCACTTTATTTTTTAAGGCCACCTGTCTTTCTAAATAAACATTACAGAGGGTAGGTTGGAAGAATGTTCATTAGGTATGCTTGACTGAGAGCCAGTGGGGGAATGGGATTGAGGCAGAGGATGATGGAGAAAAAATACAAAATGAGGGGCTTTCATGGGTGCCTGTGACCACGTGCCATAGACTGTGGTGTATGACCACTTCATTCCCATGTACCCACGGCAGGGGTGTGTGTGTGTGTGTGAGAGTGTGAGTGTGAGTGAGAGAGAGAGAGAGATTGAAATTGATTGATTTGTGTCCAGGAGCAGCTTTTAAGTTTTTTAGTGTAGGTGATCTCCTGTGTGGGTGATTTAAAGGATTCTAGGATGCCCTCACCCATGCCCAAAAATTTTCGGTTACACTATCTAAACTGTACCATTAGAAAGTCAATCCTTTGACAGTACTATAGATGGAAAAGAGCATGGACTGTGGAGTCCAGTAGACCTGGGTTCACATTTCAGCTCTGTTGTTTAATACCTCTGTGGCCTTAGGAAAATTTATTTTTGCACCTTTATTTCCTCATCTGCTGAATAGGGAGAATGACGCACAGTGCATGATATATAATGTGCCTAGCAACAAAGAGTGTAATTCATAAATATTTGTTCCCTTTCCCTTATCTGTCTCCCTTTCTGCTCTCACATTCCCTTTTTATCATTAGACTTTATTGACAGCAAATCTCTAGAATTTCTTGGGATGAAAAATGAAAATGGCTGACATCTTTTGTAGGCTTACAGGGTACTAAATTCTAAGTCAGAGCGGCCCAATGAAAATATAATGGAAGCCGTATGTCATTTAAAATTTTCAGTAGACACACTCAAAAAGTAAAAACAGCTGAAATTAATTTTAATAATATACTTTAGTCAGTTATCCAAAATATTATCATTTCAGTATAGAATCAATATAAAATTATAATGAGATTTTTAATATTTTTTGCACCAAGTCTTTGAAATCCACTGTGTCTTTTTTTTTTTTTTTTTTTTTCCACTCACAGCACATCTCAATTCACACTCGCCACATTTGCTGTGCCCCGTAGTTACAAATGGGTAGTGGCAACTGTATCGGACAGTGAAGTTCTGAGTGCTTTACCTGTATCGGTTCTTTTACTCGTGATTTCACTTTGGTTCTCTGGAAAACAGAGCCTAAGGCAGGGCACCCCAGGGCAGTGAGAGTGAGGGAGAGGGGAAGCAAGACAGATGCTTGGTGGCACAGGAGGCCTGTTCAGAAAACTGTGGCTCAGGACTTTCTAACGAAGGAAGAAATGGGAAGAAGTTTTCTGTCATCCTGCACCTTCCACCCCTCTTCGGCCAAAGTCAGCCTGTGGACGCTAACCCTGCCCTTCTGGGTTGTGCCGCCAGCCCCCCGCGGCAGCCTCTCAGGAGGCCACACACCACATCTGGCGTCTCGGATCTTCACTCCTGTCTGGGCGTGGAGGTCTGTCAGACCAGGCTCTGGAGCTCCTGTAGCTCCCGCCACTCTGGGCGTGGTGATGGAAGCCATTCAGAACTTGACAGTCAGCCAGGAGGGGCCGAGGCGGCAGCAGCCATGGCACCTAGGGGTCTCCATAAGTGGCCGAGGCCTCAGAAGCCAGGGAAGCTGACTGTGTTCAGTCAGATTGTCAGGACAGCCTGATGAGGGAGAGAACTGAGGCATCGCGAGATGAGCCACTTGCCCAGGGTTATGCATCTAGTGAGTGACAGAGCTGGCCTTCTAACTGGATGTCTGGCCCCTGACTCTGTGCTCTTAACCACAAGCCTACACACGTCCTTACCAGCTCAGCACAACCCAATAGAAATGAGATTTTCTGCCGAGAGCGGGTTTCTTTCCCATGGAAACTTTAAAGACAGAGAGGGCCTAAGAGGAGAGATGGACGTTGACGAGGGAATTCTTGACCCATCGGTCATTTTGCTAAGGAGCTGACCCCTTTCCTCCTCGCCCAGGAATTCATGAGCAATCCCCTGCCCTGGATGGGGGATAAGTACCAACCCTTCCCTAGGTCTCCAGCCCTTCAGCAGACTTGTCACCTCTTCGGTTTCTCAGAATTGTCGCCGAGCAGCAGGGAACTTACACTTCTCTTATTTCTGGGTAGAAGGGAGACCCATATTTGATACTTTTGGAGCCCATCTGTATACTTACTTCAGCCAGATGGCTTGGTGTAGTAAGTGTGGGGTCCTGGGGGTCGATCAAGGAAGAGACAGGTTCCTGAGAGGCAGTAACACACAGGCTCTGTCTGGGTGGTGCTGGGACAGGGTGGCATGAGAAGGGAGTCCATCATGGTCAGAGACCTTCCAGTGACAGTGGCACAAGGCCACCACCCAGAAGGGGGCTAGGATGAGGGAGCTCCCTGGGGGGTCAGAGGAATTGGAGAGGGGGCTTACGTGTTTAGGTGATGTCACTCAGAAACAGGGTGGAGAGTCTCTGGGTCAGAGAGCTCCAAAAGGCAACTGCAGTGCGGGGTAGAGTTCGTCCTTATTTGCGGCAGATGTTGGGGGCAGTCCCACAGGATATGTGAAGTAGGTAGGCTCTAAGTGGCTAAAAATGTGTTTCTTTGGAATATATTTAAAGTGATTGGATGTGTGAAAATTTGAGTTGGGCTCCAGCGGGCTTTGAGCTAAAGGTCCTCGCTTGCTGTAAAGAAGTAAACAAGATGGGTGCCATTTTTACTTCATACACAGGGGCCACATCAGGCCCATTTATATAACAGCTGGACAGGAAGCTTTCCATTCATTCACCTGTTATGAGGTACGCTGTTATGAGGTATTAAGATGTGAGTGAAGTTCTTAGGGAAGCAAGAATCTAGAATTCCTGATAGTATGAGATGCTTTTCCAGCCAGGCAAGACCTACTCTCCCTTTTTCTTCTGGCATGATTTGAATCAGAGCGTCAGGCAGCAGTACACGTGAGAGAGCAGCTCTCCACCTCCGCCACCTTGTGGATGAGAATGCGGCAACTCAGCTGGGCCAAAGGTCACACATCTCGTTGTGGAAAGAACCCAGACCGAAACTCAGGTCTCTTGAATTTTGTCCCATTTGATGTGCACAGTAGCCCTGCCTTATCACACCATTCAACCCTTGTACATAAACTTGCCGAGTATGTCTCTCTCCAGTTTGGGAATGTCTTAGCTCATTTTCATGGAAGAAAGCTTCAGAATGAACCTCCATCTCTTTCTACACCAAAAGGGTACCTTCAGCCACTTACTTGTCTTCAGATGCCTCGACTATGTCAGAACATCCTGCAAACAATCACATAGGAGAAGCCTTGTGCCATAATAGATTCCCCCTTAGACATGAAGTTGAAGGTTCATGTCTACACGATCGTCTGTCCCCAGAGCCCTGTGAAATCATGTCTTTGCCAAATAGTCTCCCATGTCGATGCACGTTCTTAGAAGAACTCTTAAAGCCCCTTAGTAAATACCAAGTGTAACTATTAGAGATTAAAAGTGTTATAAAGCCCTGTAAGGAATATTCTAGCATCTGTTACTAGATTTACTGACTCAGCCTTGAAAAACATTACCCATGGATGGGAGATAAACGATCGGAAGGCTCCCAGTTGGCATATTTGGGGGTCATTTGTGATTTTATTGTACTGTTGCCTTTGTAGGATTATGGATGAATTATTCATATAAGGGATGGGCATTTGTTATTTCTCTGGTTTTAATTTTCCAAAAAAAATTTGAACATCTGTAACCCAATTTCAGGCAAGGATGCTGACTCAAAGGGTGAAGAAATCAAAGTCTCTACTTTCACAATTAACATGTCTCTGATTAAATTTCAGGCCCATGAGTCCTGTCAGCATCTCTATTCCCTTCCCCCTTAGCTCTTCTCTCTTCACTACCTGTACCCCAAATACAAGGTGAGAAGAGAGGGACTCAAGTGTTACTGTTGATTAAAATGCTTCTTGAAAAAGGATACTCTTGAGACTAGACTGTAGAATAATTTGGCTATGTCCACAATTTCTGGTCAGCTGGACAGCTTGATGGTCAAGATTTTCCGCAATCCTTTATGGCTGATAGAAGTTGAAAACGTGGTCTGACCTAGAGGGGTGGGATAGGGAGGGTGGGAGGGAGGGAGGCGCAAGAGGGAAGAGATATGGGAACATATGTATATGTATAACCGATTCACTTTGTTATAAAGCAGAAACTAACACACCATTGTAAAGCAATTATACTCCAATAAAGATGTAAAAAAAAAAAATGTGGTCTGGCCCTCTCTAGCTCTCACCCTATACAGAGTCGTTGGCATTTTGCCCAAGAGTTTCTTGTCTTCTCTTTGCGTAGCACTTCATGTATATGTCAAAATGTGATTACAGGGTTTTAATCCTTCCCGTAATGCCTTTGGCACTGAGGATGGAGACTAATGTCTCCCGATCCTTATCAGAATTCTTTAAAATAATCAAGAATTCAGAAATCAGAGTGCTTTGGATTGGAGACAGGAGACATTTACCCTTTGGTTGAAGAGCATCAGCCTATTGTCAACAACAAGAGTTGGAAGTTGGCTTTAAATAACGTGGTAAATCTACTTTTCATTTCCTCAAATCGTAAGATCTCCCGAAGAAAGGGGAAGGTGTGGTTCCCCACACTGGGACCATGGATCTGCCAGTGAGTTTCTTGAGTGTGTGCAGAGGTGTAAGTGGTGGAGAGAATGGGTCTGTGAGAGCAGGAAAGTGGCGGTAGGAAGGCGAGATTGGGAAGCCCCGTGGGCCATGGCCTGGGCGATGCCCAGAGCTCCTATGGAGTAGATCGCCCTCTCTTAGTTGAGTCTCCTGAGCCCGTCAGTGAAGTTGTTTGCACTGAGCCTCTGTTTTGTGATTGGCAGAAAGAGAACCTACCCAAAATAGACGCAAGTATAGGTGCGAACTTAGCGATACAGAAGACGGTCATCAACTGGGGAAAAGAGAAGAATGAGTCAGCTGGGACAATTGGTTAAGCATTCATAAAAAGAAACCAGTTTCGCTCATGATCCCATCCCTCATGGGAAAGTAAATTTGACGTAGATCAAAGAATTAAATGTTAAAAAAATTGAACTAGAAAAAGCCAGGCAAACATTTAACACGATCTTTGCTTGGGAAAGACTTTCGAAGTTTAAAAGCATTGGAAGGAAAAGCTGGATAGAGCTAATCCATGTCAGAAATGCCATAAATGAAATGAAAGGCCAAAGCAAGATTTTTCCAACAAATAGTATTAAGGACAAACAGCTTTAATTTATTTTTAAGAAACCCTCTCATATAAATTGAGAAGAGAAGCGCCAAACTCCCTTAACCCCACACCCTGCAGTTCTCTGCCCCCTCTCTGAGTCACACTGCACAGAAGATTTGTCGGCACGTGTTCTCTCCACTTCCTCACCTCGTCGAGGCCTTCTGCCTGGCGGCCACCCCCATCAGTGCACTGAGTCACTACTCCATGTGGCCAAACCCAGAGGTCTTTGTTTTCCTTCCTTCGCACGGGTTGCACGCTTCCTCCTCCACACTGTCTTTCCTTCCTTTGCCCTCTGAGATAATACGTTCTTGTGTCTCTGGATGCTCTTTGCTCCTTCTCAGTGTCACTTCTCAGGTAGGTGCCATTTCCTCTACTAGACCCCTAAACACCCAGCTTCCCTGGAACTCAGTCCTGAGTCCTCTTGTCTCATTGAGTGTCGTCTCCCTGGATGATCTCACCCGTCCCATGGACTTAGGTACCATTTATAGTCTTACAACTCCTACATTTATTTTATATTTTTATCAGATTGTAATTTATATGTAACATTATGTTAGTTTCAGGTGTACAACATAGCGGTTTGATATTTGTATATTGTGAAACAATCACCACAATACACAGTAAGCCTAGTTAACATCCCTCACCATACAGAATTACAGAATTTTGTGTGTCTGGTGAGGCTTTTTAAGATTTATTCTCTTGGTCAGTTTCAGATGTCTCCCACTTTCAAACGACTCCCTCATTCATATTTTTAGCGCAAGCCTCACCTCTGAGCTCTGTGTGGACTCATATGTTCAGCTACCTACTTGCCATCTCCATTTGCATGGTTCCCAGGCACGTCGAATTTAAAATGGCAAAAGTTGAAGTCTTGCTTCCCTACCCACACCTGCCGTGACAGCAAACACACACAAACTCGTTTCCTTTCCAGGCTTCTCCATCTGAATGAGTGAATGGCACCACCATTCACTGCTCAGAGTGGAAACATGGTGGTCATCCTTATTCCATCTCCTCCCCTACCTACATCTAATCCGAAATATATTTTAAATCTGCTTCTCTCCCATCCCCTGCCCAGCCTTGGCCAGGCCCACTGCAGCAGCTTCTTCAGGGGTCTCCCCTCTCTTATTCACTCCCTTCCAGCTCTCCACATAGCAGCTCAAGACATCTCTTTACGATAAAAATTGGATCAATGTGCTCCCGTTGTACTTTAAAGAAATCCTGCCTGGGCCTTCTCTAACTCTCTAAACTCATCTCATGCCGTTCTCTGCAGCCTCCTCATGCTGTCTGCACGTGGCTCTCCTGTCAGTGTCCAGATCCTCCAGGCTCTGCACTGCCTCCAGGCCTTTGCACATGCTGTGCTCCATTCTCTGCCCAGAAACCTCTTACCCCCAGCTCTTCTCATTCGACGCCTTCCATTCCTCCCCCATTTTATTTTCTCCCCTCTGCCCTGTTTATTCCACTTATGGCATGTGTAGTTTTATATTTAATTTGTTAAATTGTCTTCCTTACTAGGAAGTAAACCGCAGAGGCTGAGCAGATCTGTTATTCACTGATACACATATCCAATGACTAGCACACTACAGACTCAGTCAGTATTTCTTTAATGAGGGAGCTAAGTAATGAATGAAAACATAAATAGGTTAATGAGCAGATATTTTATAAAACGGGAAATACAAGCGGCCAAATTAATACACATGAAGCATACAGAATAGTGCCTGGGGCTTCCCTGGTGGCGCAGTGGTTAAGAATCCACCTGCCAGTGCAGGGGACACGGAGCCCTGGTCCGGGAAGACACCGCACGCTGCGGAGCAACTAAGCCCATGTGCCACAGCTACTGAGCCTGCGCTGTGGAGCCGCGAGCCACAACTACTGAGCCCACGTGCCTAGAGCCCATGCTCTGCAACAAGAGAAGCCACCGCAGTGAGAAGCCCGCGTACCACAAGAGTAGCCCCCGCTCGCCACAACTAGAGAAAAGCCCGCGCGCAGCGACAAAAACCCAACACAGCCCAAAATAAAATAAATAAAATAAATAAATTTAAAAAAAAGAATCGTGCCTGGTATATACTAAGCCCTCAATATATTTAGTTATTGTTATTCTTATGTTAATAATATTTAGTAGCGCTTGTTAAAATAATGTCACCCAAACTAATAGTCAAATTAGAAGAGTAACGAGATACCGATTTCTGCTTAAATAAGCTAAGATTAAAAAAAGATAAGATGGTCACTTATTTGATGAGATGGGCCCTTTTTACAGGTAATTACCAAGTGATTTGACCAAAAACAGTTTGGATGAAAGCATTTCAGTTAGTGTAACAATTGATAAAAATGATCTTTTTGTTCAGAAACATGCTGCTAGACACTGGTTGTTCAAATATTGGTATCTGTACTGTGGAGGTTGTGCCTTTAAACTTTTTTTAGGTTAAATTTTTTCCTGATTTTTTTTCTTTTTGTCTGTTTTTTCAGGCATTTCCAGGTATGTTTTTTCTTTTCCTTTTTTTCCCCCAGCATTTAATCCCTCTCTTCTATTTTTGGACAAGGATGTATTGGGGGAAAAAATTTTAATGTGTAACAACAGGGAATTTGTTGGAATGAGTTAACTTTCTGACAATAGGAGATTAGATGAGTGAAAAAAAGCCACTATTTGGAGCACCTAATGAGTTGGAAAACAGCCCTGTGGTATAGCAAAATTACAGAGACCAGAAAAGCCAATGACTAGCAGTTGACTTGTTCAGGAAAATTGCTGTTCAGTCACGTCATCGTGTTGACAAGCCAGCTCACTTTCAGCCACATTGCATTTGGCCATAAACCTGTAGATATCTCAAGAGCCCTATTAAAATGTCTAGACTTTTAGATGTACAATTTCACTGTGAAGGGAAAAAATAGAAATGTCAAAATTTTATGTGCAAAGATATTCATCAAAAGTTAACAGTGATGCAAAAAAACAAAGAACAACTGTAAAATGAAATGCCCAATGTTAGGGGGATGATCCAACATGAGAGTAAGGGTCCAGGAATAGGTATACGCACTGTTTCTTTCTTTTATAAAATACGGAGGATTTGCACTTGTTACCTTAGAGTAATTTGCTTAAGCAACGTCTAGTAAGATTGAGAATTCAAGTGCATTTCCTGAATAAATCACTGAATCATCAAGGGTTTTCGAAATACTTCTCAAAAAGATGTGAAAGTATTTATTACAGCTCTGACATGTAACAAATTGCTGCCCCGTGCTTTTAGGGAAGGCCAGCATGATGGCAAAATGAGCAGCATTCAGGGATAAATGGGTGGCAGTTATCTGTGAAAGGAGCCGCGGCAAGATGAAAGATACTTAATTTTCTTTACCATGCTTATACGTAGCAAGCAATATAGTACTCTTCTTTTTCTTGGGAAGACGTACTAAGCCACGTAGCTTCCATGTGGAAGTGATTTCATCTTCTAATTAAGATCGCGTTTAAGAATAAAAGCAGAGGAAGGAAACCAGCTTACCACGGGTATCATACCAAAAGCCTGGGGAAGCGGGAGGTCTTTGAAGGATAGAAGATGAAGGTAGTTCGGGTTCAGAAGGAAGTGGTTTCGTAGACCTTGTTTTTTTGTCTTGCTTGTTGTTGTGGTCATTATTGGAGTGGTGTCTTAGACTCATTTAGGGTTTAATTCTGACATATTTATAAAGAGAGACAGGGCTTGTCTGGGTTTGGTAGCACCCCTGTTGTTAGAGGTTAGCCGAAGTTTACCCTTCACATCTCATAAAGAGTTCTGTTACTTCACTTCTAGAAGGCTTGCTTACATGGTATTTGAACTGTAAGATTTTAAGCCGTTGGGCTTTTAAAATACAGACTAAAACTTTTTTTTTTTTTTTTTTTTTTGCGGTACGCGGGCCTCTCACCGCTGTGGCCTCTCCCGTTGCAGAGCACAGGCTCCGGACGTGCAGGCTCAGCAGCCATGGCTCACGGGCCCAGCCGCTCCGTGGCATGTGGCATCTTCCCGGCCCGGGGCACGGACCCGTGTCCCCTGCATCTGCAGGCGGACTCTCAACCACTGCGCCACCAGGGAAGCCCCAGACCAAAACCTTTAAAGATAAGTTTCCCAAATGCTTTAAACAGAGAATTAAGAAATGAGAAGAAAAGAAAGACAAAAGAGGAATAGCTTGGGATTTTAGTACCTGTGCAGGCAGTATTAATCAGGACCAAAAGAAAAAGGGAAAAGAAAGTAATTTCACTGATGGAATTCAGGTGCATTAGTTTCAGTACATGCTGAAACAGATTTATAGAGAAATGTTTTATTCTAGGTTGCCTTGGACCAATTTATTTTAATCCTGTGGAAATAGATTGAGAGCAAAAAAAGAATGATTTGCTTAATTAAAGTTTCATTCTATTTTGAGGGTCTATTAATAGTTTAATACTATACATGAAAAGAAACAAAACAGAACTCAGGAAGGAGTGTGCCTAATGGCGATATTTCTTTATAGTTGCAAAGCAGCAGTGTGTGTGATGGAAATATTAAGTCCAGGTTTGCTCAAAGTGCATTTGAGCCTGGCATTATCATCTTTGAGTTAAATGAACAGAATTTACATTTGCTATTCCAGCAGTTACCAAGGAAGATCAAAATTTTAAAAAGCAATACCTATCTGCTTTTCAAAAACTGTGTGTGTATGTGTGTGTATATATATCCATACATATATGTATACACACACTCATGGGAACAGCTTTCAAATTGAATTTTATCTCAGGATGGATTAACTGAAATAGAATAACGTACATATAGGTTTTGGGTAGTTGCTTATTCAAGACGTGTTATATTGAAACCGTCAATGATCTGATTTTCAGTACAAAAAGGAGAGTAGAATCCGAATTCTGTTTTTGGCTGTAGATGTTGTGAAAAACACCTTCAAAATGAATTTCAGATTTCCCTGTAGCCCTTTTCATACTGTAAGGCAGTAGGATATATTTGTGGCTTTATAACGCCTCTCGTTGGTTTGTTTACAATTTTATAAACGAATATGTAAGTACAGAATTCTCTGTCTGTGTGTGCATACGCATATCTGTGTCCTTGCAGCATTAGAGAGAGAGGTTACTGTTTTGGGGACAATATGGATTGGGTTGAGAAGCTAGAGGCAGGAAGAAAAGAGCTCACCAGGAGGGCAAAACTGATGGCCGAGCTTGAGGGCAAGAGTAGTGTGGTTAGCCAGCAGCCCCCTACTCACTCCCCGCAGCCCTCGTGGCTCTCCCTCGCCCCAGCCACGTTCTCACTTCTCTACAGCTCTAGTCTGAGAAATCAGAAGGGAATTTACAATATTGAAAAGTGGAGGGAGACATTAAAATTTTCTGACTCCAGATTTCAGAAGCAGAAATACACTTCAACATCAGTGAAGTCCCAACACCAGATTTTCAGATTGAGTGAACTAAGCCCAGAAGAAGATAAAGGCTTTGCTAGTCAGCAGGAAAAGCAATACCAGCATCAGAGGCTCCCGGTTTCCAGGTTGGAATGCTTTTTATGACTACATTCTGGGAGAATTCTAGTAAAAGTTAAACCAAGAGCCTCTTTTTGATTCACGTCCTCGCTGTAGGCAGGGATACTGCAGCGGCCCCGGAGGCAGAGGTTGGGAAAGATGCTTGAACCTTCTTTTTCTGGAAGAGAGCAAAATATTGCCCAGGAAGAGGAGTCATCCGATACTAAGTGAAGTTTCCCCTTGATCTTTTTAGAAGTAATTTTAGAAGTCTTCATCAGGCAAAACCAGATCCTTTCCAGATGGTGCCTTACACACCTCATGATGCTGGAGGATCAGACCCTGCATCCCACGGGTGCTGCCCTTGTTTCATGTGTGTTCCAAGCTCTTCAGATTGATTGGGAATCTTTGGCCTCAGGTTGCCCTTGATGTCACAGGTCTTTCTGCTTTCATTTATGTATGCACAGGGGAATTTGCCTTTCCAGCTTTTGGAGCTGTATAGGTGCAGCTTGTCCTCCTAAGCCACATAAAACCACGTACCAGACCACTTAAAGTCCAAAGCTTCAATACATGAGACTTTTACAGGAAAGGGAACAATCTTCCGATAGCATTATTTACAATTCTCTATTCTAAAACTTAAAGTACAGACATACACTTGGGCCATACCTAATCACTTGTCCTGAAGAGAGGCATTTTGCTACGTGTTGGTAAAGCGATTGATGAATATGCTGTGTATACTGTGAATAAATTTGTTATTTTTTTACAATAAATTTATTATTATACATGAGATTTTCCATTATGAAACATCATTTGGTAAATATTTATTCAACACCTACTATGTGACAGGCCCTGTGCATTGGCCTCGGGTGAAAAGGGCAGATATATCCATGTCCTCATGGAGTTTACATAGTTATTCTGTGCAAAAGGATGCCTTTATCAAGGATAGTAAATAATTCTGGGTTCTGGATTTTCTTTTGTGGTCTATTTACATATGCGTGTTTTTAATGAGTATAAGCTTTTTGTTAAAATATAACATACACAGAAAAGTGCACAAATCATGTGTACAGCTCAGAGGATTTTCACCAAGTGAACTCATCCGTGAAATCAAGAAACAGAACATTGCCAGGCTCCAGAAGCCCCCTTTTAAACCCCATTCAGTTACTAACCTTCCCAAGGTAACCACTTTTCTGACTTCTGATATGATAGATTAGTTTTGCCTTGTTTTGAACTTTATAGAAGTGGAATCATATGTTATACAATCTGTGTCTGCCCTCGTTTGTTCAACATTGTGCATGTGAGATTCATCTGAGTTGTTGCATATAGCTGGGTTCGTTCATTCTCCTTGCTGTATTGTAGTCCCTTGTATATATTACAGTTCATTTATCCATTCTATCATTAAAGACATTGGGAATATTTCCAGCTTGGGGCTGTTGCTGACAGTGTCACCATCAAGATTTGAGTACATGTCTTTAGGTGGACAAGTCTGTTGGGGATATACCTACTGAGTTGGAATGCTGGGTCATACATTATGCATATATTCATCTGTACTATGTACTGCCAAACAGTTTTCTCAAGTGTTTATATCAAGTGATAGTCCCACCAGCAGCGTATGAAAGTTCCAATTACTCCACATCCTTGCCGAATCTGGCGTTATGTACTTTTTCATCTCTGTGTGTTTTTTAAGTTAAAAAAAATAAGTAGAACAGAACCACTGGGACTTTGTGGTAAACAATGAAACATCATAAAGTTTATGGCAACAGTGATAATCTCTCAGATTTTGGTCTGTACCAATGATTCAGAATGGTGTTATAGTGAATTACAAACTCTGCTTAACTGTTGACCGAATCAAAGCCACTGTTTACAGTGGAAAATCCTGCAAAAGTGGGTCTTTCTTACATTTTGAGCTGTGGCTTTTTCAGGCCAGTAGCGTTGGACCACCTTTTTATGCAAGAGGGCCAAGTTAGAACAAATAAAAATATTTGCAGGCTACCCTCTTTGAATTTCAAAATAGACATGGCTTTGTTGAGACCTGGGGAAGAAACATACATCTGATGTGCATTAACCTACCATATTCAGTAGAAGAGTAGAAGTGAGAAAGTTGGAGCAGCTGTTAGGCAGTAAACTATTGACATTGGATCATATTTGAGAAATGGCTGTAGGGAGACAGCTGTCATCTGGAAATTAGCTTGTCAAGCTAGGAGGGCTAACTTTTAGACTGAGACCCTAAGAAGGGGGCTATATTGGCAGCCCATCCTCCCTGCTTTAACAGCATCTCCCAAGGAGGAATTGTATATGTTAATGGATCCAGACTCCAGGCCCAAGACAGAGGGTCCAGCTGAAGTAAAGATGAACCTTATTCTTGGAAAGATGCTGATGATTTCCTTTTTCTTTTCAGTCCAAGATTTACACTTACACACCAACTTTATATTTGGACTTCAGATTGGGCCAAGGAGCAAAGCATTCCCAGCCTATTCCTAAAGGTATGATGGGCTCTGCAGTTTAGTGATCATTTCAGGGGGAAAAAAACCCACAAGGGGCTGCTTTCTCTGGAATGGACTTGTTTCTGAACCTCAACACAAAGTTCTATGAACCCTGTTTACGTTTAATTATGTTTAAATTAGCAAATACTGCTTGAGCTTTTCAAGTTAAGAAAATCAGGAGGAATTCATAGAATGTTAGGGCTGAACTGTTGGGGCCGCCCCTCATTTTATCATTGTGAACGGTGAGACCCAACAGATGCGCTACTTGCTCAAGGCCACGTGAGGACTCGCTGGACACGGCAGGACGTTTACCCAGGTCTCCTGACTTCTGGGCTGCCTTTGACTCACAGAGTTCCTGGAGGGCAATCCAATCTGTGTTAGTTATGAACAAGTGCATTCTTGATTGAGGTACAGCTTTTGTTATGGAGGATTTACTTTTAAGTCATCGTTTAAATCCAAAGAGCAGTTAGAAAACTTCCAAGTGTTGAAGGCCAGTTTTATTTTTAAAAATGACCACCCCTGAGATCATTAGGCATCAACCTCGGACCCATTCTTTTCTTTGGTTTTTTTCATTCTGGCTATTTTTAAGTACAGGAAGATTTTTTTACATGAATGCATATGCCTACCTTCATACATAATTTTTATAGCAATAAATGTGCTAGCACGTGTGCTTGAAGTTTTAGTGCTGTGGGTTTTTCTTTTACTTTTGCGTTTGCTTTCCTCTAAACCCTTTCCCTCCCTCATCCACCCATAGCAGTATCCTCCCTGTGTATCCCAGATCTGGAGTAGATGCCAGACATATCCTTGAATTCGATCTTACAGTGTTTTGCTCGACACTTACTCTTCTCACTTTCATTTATGTGCATATAAATATACGCACATACAGGGTTATTTTGTCCTTGTTTTACTAAAATGGAATCATACCAGAAATATATTTTTTGCATCTTGCTTTTGTGACCAGACAATATACCTCATGGAAATTCCTCCGAGTCTGCTCGTATGGCTTGGTTGAACGGCGACTTTCTACGCCATGGGTTGACTACGATGCATTTAGCTCTTCCCTGTCAGCGGGTGCTCCCCTTGTTCCCTGCGCTTGGTACTGCACAGTGGTCTGCAGTTTCTCCATGACCCCACCAACACTTGCGTGTGTGGTTCATGTTAATTTTGACTCTGCACTCTGCTGCCACCCTATATATTGCCTCATAAGAGAATGTGTATCTGTCAGTTTACAAAGCTGTACTTGTAGATTTTGTCATTATGAATTTTAAACCTGAGATTTGTTTTAAAAAATGTTTTGGAATGCATACAAAAACAAGTAGCTCAGAAATGCATGTATATCACTGAGTCTCTATAAACCCACTTTAAACGAGTCTGTTATAAACCCAGTTATGCAGAAGAACCTTTCTTTTCCAATATGTCACTTCCAGTTACAGTGTGTTCTCCCCCCCACCGTGCCCTCACC
>NW_006793375.1:788289-839838 GCF_000442215.2 Lipotes vexillifer
CCCCCCCCCCCCCATATACACTCATACACGCCTTCATTGCGTTAGGTGACAAGTCTGACGTTTGAGGCTTCCCTGTCCAGTGCCAGACAAACAATTAATTCAGGTATTATAAAGCACTTATTATTTACAGACTCAATAGTACTGGCTGCCTGTAACCCAACATACTGGCTAGTAAAATTATACTGTACAAATTTTATTATCAAACCATTCAAGTCAAGCTCACCTTTTGTCTTTTTTTTTTTTTTATCCGCCTTTGTAGGTCAAATTCCAGCATAAAATTCAAGGACTGTCTAAATTCATTTTATTTGAGTGCTTTGTTGCATCAAATATTCCTTGAAATGTGTAGCCCATTGGCTGGGTCCTGATTATGTTTTGTTTATAATATTTTGATTGTTTTGCTACTCATGGTAAAGGGATTTGACGTGGATGTCTGGGTTATGTTTGGCTTTTGGCATAAGCTTTGCAATCTAACTAATTTAATGTTGACTTTCTTGTATCATTACCAAACTAAGGGGATAGAAATAGAGGCATACACTGCTACCATCCCATTTCTGACACCAGGAAAAAGCATATGTCCCAAGGGACATCCAGTTAAGGGAGACTGGCAACATTTCTCATGGGTTCAGACAGGTTTTATCTGAATTCCATCCCATAAATAATGTTGGGATCGATTTTTACCATCTCTTTATTTCCTTCGGGCAAAGGCACATTTCTGTAGGGCTGTGCTAATCTTGCGGAAAATGGATGTTTCATGCAGTGATGATTTGGAAGGCACTTGATATCAGAAATTGAGCTAGATGGTGCATCACTTACAAAGAATCCAATCTGTTGAGTCTCTGACAGTACCAGATTCCTCTCACATTTTTCATGTTGGTTCTTGGCTAAAGTAAGAATAAGTAGTTGTGTTTTGTGTTTTGTGTTTTTTTGCAGTGACTTTTACCATCTCTTGCAAAGCAGTCTGAGTTCCCTTGCTGCAAACTGATATACAGATAACACCATGTGTTCTCATTCGTTGAGAAGGACATAAATCTGTATTTCTAGGAAAATATCAAATCTTTGCCAAGAAACTTGTGCCTTCCGGTCCTCCTGTCCCCTTTGTCTTCTGACTGACTGCATCAAAGTTGGGCCCTCAACAAGCACTCTGTTTGTTTTCTCCATCTTCCTTCACAGTACCCCTGCTACTTGGCATTTAAAAGCATGATCTGGAGTGTTAAAAAATGGAGGATTGTTATGGTATCGAAAAACTTAATTTTGCTTCCCTCAACTTTTAACTTTTCTTTAGAGTATATGTACATCAGTTAACAAAATTTCTTTAGAGAACATATAGCTTATCACATTATTCTGTGGTATGCAGAATAATGGCCCCACGAAGATGTCCACGACCTAATCCTGGAACCTTTGAATGTGTTACCTTACATGGTATAGGGGATGCTTCAGGTGTGATTAAGTTAAGGATCTTGAGATGGGGAGATCAGCCTGGGTGATCCAAGCGGGCTGATGTAATCCTAAGGATCTGTATAAATTAAAGAGGGAGATGGGAGTCAGAGTGAGAGAGAGAGATGTGACAGTCGAAGCAGATACATACAACAAAAACTGGTTAGAACCTACTAGGCCCAAGATGGCAGAAGGTTTGACTTCCTGTAGACCTTGAGCCTCATCATACGCTCATTGTAATACGTTAGCATGTTAATGACACACCCACAGTTGCCTTGACAGTTCCGAGGCGGACCACAAAAGGCCAGAAAAATGGGCCGTGGCCCAATTCCTGGAAATCCCCCCCCTTCCCCAAATTAGCTGAAATACTCCTCCCACTCGTTAGCCTATTACCCAGCCCATAAAATCTAACCTCCCCACACCCTAGAGGCCTCTCTTGCCTTCTGAGATGGACCGCACTCTGTCTATGGAGCACATATGTCCCTGGATAAACTTGCTTTCGCTCTACTTCAGCTCTCGCTTGAATTCCTTCCTTTGTGAAGCCAAGGACGCTCACTCACTTGGCAGCCCGTCCCAGGGGCTCGGATGAGACCTGGGACTGCCCATTCCCTCGTGCCCCCTTCTCCTGCAACAAAGTCACATTCTCTGGTTGTAGAAAACTGACTGGAGGCAACCAGTTAGGGGCTGTTTCTCTCACCTATATGATTTTTTCTGTGAAAGAGAAGAAAGATATGAAATATGCCAATGTCTATGTTCATTGTTTCATCCTTTGTGCTCTTCTGAACTAAAATATTAAAGTATTGAAAATAAACAAAAACCAGTCTCTAAAGTTGAGAGGGAAAGGGATTAACAAACAGTGTGGTCTAATGATGAGCACACATCACACAAACCCAAACTGAGGGACATTCTCCAAAATAATGGGTCTGTACTTTTCATGAAGAAAATGACTGAGG
This sequence comes from Lipotes vexillifer, assembly GCF_000442215.2. Lineage (NCBI taxonomy): Eukaryota > Metazoa > Chordata > Mammalia > Artiodactyla > Lipotidae > Lipotes > Lipotes vexillifer. Next base: position 790,677 of record NW_006793375.1, read on the forward strand.
AGCTATTTCAGGTGAAAGGAGATTAGACATGACAACTAAATGCTGCATGTGAACCCGGATTCCATCCTGGCCTAGACATGTTTTTTTCTTTTTGCCCTAAAAAGCATTACTGAGGCAACTAGCTCAATTTGAATATCTGTACATAGCTAATAGTATTGTATTAATGGTCATAATTTTTAAACTGATATTGTATTTCATATTTTTTATAAGTGGACTAGGGTTACGTTGGAAAATATCCTTGCTTTTAGGAAATTATTTCAAGGTAACAGGGTATCATGTCTCTAAGATTACTCGCAAATATTTCAGAGGAAAAGAATGATGTATATTTCTAGAGAGAATGTTTAAGCATATGTGATAACAGGTTAGCTTTTGGAGAATCTGGGTGAGTGGTGTATGGTAATTCTCTATACTATTTTTGTAACTTTTCTGTATGTCTGAAATTATTTCAAAGGGAAAATTAACAAATAATTTGGTGGAATGAGGAGGGGGAAGGGAAGACCCGGTGGGTCTGCCTCCTGTCCAGGAGGCCAGGCATGAGGTCCATGGTGAGTGAGCTGCCTACCCAAGCTGAATGCACAGCTATCTGGGGAGAGGCTCTTAGGAACCAGCACTGCTTTGAGGTGTGGCCTCTGGTGTGACCCAGAGTTTGGGTAGAGGTTTCTTCTCTCCTTAGCCCTGTTCCCCTCTCCCCTTTCGAACCCAGAGCTGACCTTTGTCATGGATTTGGCGTGTCACCAAGTCATGTTTTTCTACTTTCTCTACACATACATATATAAGCAGCCATTGGAAAGTTCTTTGAAATAATGAACTTAAGACTGAGGGGGAAGGAAAATGAGCTGGGTTAAGGCAAGGAATGTAGGCCAAGAAACGCTCTCACTAGGGATGTTTGCAAGAATTGGGAACCTCCCTGGAAATGAGAGCAAATGCCACAGAAAATGATTTACGTGTTTAAAAGAAAAGTTTTCCACGTCTTCTGTTGGACTGAAGGAGGGCTGACATAAATGTGTTGCCGATTAACCCAAGCTACAGGACCACGGGTAAATGTGACCTTCATCGCAGCTCCTCTTCGTTGTCATTGACTGAGGGAGGGAGTGGAAAGAGCTTCCCAGCTGTGAAGAGCCAGTAGCTTGGAGACCACAGTCGCAGGGCCTGTGACCTCAGACAGAAATAAAAATGCCAGGATGGTATCCATTCCTGGTGCAGGACAGAAAAGTGGGAGGAAAGATAGGGGAACAAAGAAAGATGAGAAGGACCTGAAAATCTCACAAGAGAACTCTTTGATGATACAATCCTGCTCTTGGCAGAGAAGGAATTCCAAAAAAATGTGGTAGTTCATAAACATATAGTAAGCATTCACATGATTTGGCTCTTGTTTTGCTATAGCTTTAAGAAAAAATGCTTAGTGGGAATTAAACTAGGTTCAATAGAAGCAAGTGCAGATAGGCAACATGATAAAAAGAAGGAAAAAAGGAAATTGCCCTCTGTTCCTATTTTATTCCCTGTAACACTCTGTGCCTTCTAGCCAGTAGCATGAATTGTGTTATTGATGGTGAAGGTGGAGTCTGTATCCTAATGGAAGACTTTTGCAAGGAACAACAACGGGGGAATGCACATAATACATTGACTTGGCCATTCCTTTAAGCAAATGTTTGGTCCTTCTGGATAAAAGATTTAAAAAGATAAAAAGAGAAAGAAAACAGACCGAGGCAATTATGTGTAGACTAGTTTTCTGCTTGAAGGGTGAGTAGGAATGAAGCAAAGGCGGTGGAGGAGAAATGAGTTGAGAACAATCAAAATGACTCCAAATAAAAACCCACTTGAACAATTGAGAGCTTTGACGTTCTGTCAAACTTGGAAACCATTAATTTTTTAACACCTTTCAACCATGAGGAGAGGATCGATTATGTCAGTCACAACACGTCCTTGCAATGGAATGCTTTGCAGTCTTTCCCAAGGATGAATTATTTCTCTGTGTTTTGGAAAGGTATCCAAAATAGAACACTGAGTTCTAGTTTTTAAGCAAATAATATATAGTGCATAAAAGAGAAAAGAAACTGAAAACACAGATACCGAATTCCTAATGATATTTACGGGCTGGGAACAGTTAGCATGTGTTTTCAGCATCTGGCACGAACCTCTGTCCCCTCAAATTGGACAATGTGAAGACCCCTGGCTGTGCCTTCGTCTTTCTGTCTCCAGCCACAACAAGTACATCTGAGTGGTAGCTGGTCACTGGATGATGGGAGGCCAAGCTCAGAAGACTGAGCCAGTGGGTCAGTAAGGGAGCAAAAGAGCGAGTGTGCTCTGAGCATTTAGACTTAATTCCAGAGCCCTTACACTCATTCTCGTAAAATCTCAGGGAGGAAAAAGTGTGAAATAGGAGGATGAAAAAATTATCGTCTGGCGTCCACCTGAGTGTCTGTCTTTGTTTTGCCATTCTTCAGGCTTTCCGAACCAGACTCAGTTTATGTTAAGTTTGATCAGTCATGCCTTATCACGTGGGCCCCTCTTGCACTTTTCAACCCACCTGCCAGCACAGCCACATGCCTAGAGTCTACTTTGTCCTCTGTGATTCTTCCATGCCTGCCTTGGTTTTGTTTACTCTGCCACCATGTTGACTCTCTCACAGACTCCAGTCTGGGTCCTGCCCTTGTACCTTGGACTTGGCCCTGCATTCCCTTCGCAGATCTTCTTTTCTCCCAAAGGCACACGGAGTGATGTTCTGATTCTGTTTTGAGCTGGCCATTCCTACATTCACGTCCCTCAGTGGCGCTGCAGCGTCTCCTCTGGGCCATAGGGACAATACATAAATATCCATGGAAATCCAGTGCTCGTTCCAAGAGGGCACATAGTGGGTTGTCACTTAAAACTGTTTGGAGGGGACTTCCCTGGTGGTGCAGTGGTTAGGAGTCCGCCTGCCAATGCAGGAGACTCAGGTTCAAGCCCTGGTCCGGGAAGATCCCACATGCTGTGGAGCAGCTAAGCCCGTGCGCCACATCTGAGGAGCCTGCACTCTGGTGCCCACGAGCCAGAACTACTGAGCCCACGTGCTGCAACTACTGAAGCCTGTGTGCTCTAGGGCCCGCCTGCCACAACTACTGAATCCCGCGTACCTAGAGCCCGTGTTCCACAAGAAGAGAAGCCACCACGATGAGAAGCCCGCGCACCGCAACGAAGACGCAATACAGCCAAAAAAAAAAAAAACTCTTTGGAGGCCCAAGGAACTGAAGATAAGCCACACTGGTGTGTTGTAGTTATTAACATGATGTTCAACCTGGAAGGAACAGCTTGTTTGTTAGTACAGCTGTTGGCATATAGATATATAGCCAGTGAGTAGCACACTGTCTACTTGGGTGGCTCTTAAATACTTGAGGCCAATTCATTTAGGTTTTGGGAGGGGGGGGTGTGTTTGTGTGTGAATGCATGCATGTGGGACTGTGCTTAAAACTGTTTACAGAACTTAAGTTTTAAAATGTATGTATATCTAAAAGATTTCATCTTCAAACCTTTTGTATCTGTAACTTATATAAGTTTATATATTTGTATGTCATATGTAGAGTATTAAATATTTGATATTGTTATGTCTTTGTTCCTTTTGGCATTATGGACACTAACCTTTTAATGTCGCTGGTCCCTTTTCAGGGTGGACAGGCTTCATTTATACCATATCTGGAAATGTGTATATTGGTAAGTGATGAGTCTGTTGCTTTGGGTTCAATTGCAATGTCATTTAAACTACTGCCAGGAAGGAAAGGTAAGGTGAAACCTTTCGTGTAATTGAATACTATGTTTGCTCCTGTTCGGCACCAGCCTCCTGTACATCCTGGTGCACCCAGGGCAGGGCACCTCTCAGCTTCCAGTATATCCAGTGAGGGAGGAGAATAGGAACACCACACATGACAGCAGCCATTTTACTGTGGCCTGTGTGCAAATGTAAGGTCCCGGCGCAATTATGTGGGTTGACACCTTGCTAGGATGTTGGCAAGCCCCATACTGATAAAGGGATGGAGCTTTAATGGGCTGCCGGGGGAGCAGGACACTATCTCCTGGGAGGTGGAAGGAGGTGAATTTGCAGTTCCAGGTGCTTCTGAGAAATCTCTAAGTCGGTTTCCTTTTATTCCAAGGGGTTGTGCGTGTGTCACTTGTTGAGTCTAGTCTAGAAGGGATGTTTGAGACCCAGTCAACTCTCTTTTTATAGATGAGGTATGTAAAGTCTAGAGAGTTATTCAGCTTGCCAGAATTATGCATTGGTAGACCTGGGACCAGAACCAAGGGCTTGTCAATTCCACTCCCTGTGCCCCACCCCATATCCTTTGTACGATGACAACACAGGAACCACACCATCTAACTTGTCTTTTCCAGCCTAAACCCTTCAGCCAACCCAGCAGTAGAAGAGCCAGGAGTGGTGGGAGAGTGGACCTTGTAGAGTAGGCTGGCTCCTGCCTGTATCTACTCCCACTCTCCCCATCCTCCTAGAAGCAGCATGGAGGCCAGGAAAGGTCGCTGTAGGTTTGTCAGGGCCCACTGACCAACTTCCAACTGCCAGTAGTACCTGTGTTTCTTGGCCTGAGGCTTTCTCTGAATCCTGGGAAGGCTACTCTGCCCCAGACAGGGCAGGATGGAAGTGCTAAGGAAGCTGCCTTGCCCCTCAGGTGGGATAACGCTGAGGCCTGTGTGTGAGGCCTTTTCCTAGAGTCTCCTGGAGGCGTTATGTTCAAACTACCCATGTGAGCGTCCTTGGTAACACATCCTTCATTGTCTGCCTTCCCTTTCCTGTCTAACTTTCCCAACTCCTGGACTGGTGTTTCCTGGGACTGCCTCCCAGATAAACTCCTTGGACTCAAATATGCACCTCAGGCAGTGCTTCTGGGAAAACCTACAGTAGGAGAACCAGCCTCCCTTCTCCCCTTCCCTGCCCCTCATGGCCGTGATGGGTGGTGTGGACGGGGTGAGGGGGATGGAGCAGAGCATCTGACTGCTCGAAGCTACGGGCCAAGAATCCCATTTCTGAGGCCCTCTGTGGTTGGAGCTCTTTACCCCAACCTGTAGGGTAGCCTCCTCTGCAGTGAGCTTGCTGCCCTAGCGTGGCTATTTCCTTGGACAACACACTCCCAGCCCCAGACAGCTGGCTCACTGATACTGTCTGCTGAGGGCTTGAAGGCTACGCCGGAAGCCATTTAAAGCATTCTTTATATTCTCCAGAAGGGCAGTTTAATTGCCTGAAATTAATCTTCTGAAAAATAGTGGTACCACAAGCTCGTGTATTTTGATTTTATACCACAGAAATGGGCTTAGTTCCTCTTTCATTGATTAGCATTTCAATTATGACTCAGAAGCAAAATTCATTTATTTCAGCATTTGAGAAATTGTGAAAACAATTTAGTAGTAGTATCACAAGTCCGTGGGCACACACTTTAAACTATATTAACCATCTGGAAGGGATGAAGCGTCATTTGTTTTTATGATCTTTTGAAAATCTTGGTTATCACAGAGTACTTCCTAAAATGGAGTAAAAGCCATTTTTATGGAGGTAGCACCCCTGACTTAGGATTTCAAGAGAAATAAAATAATCTGCACAAATGGAAAGTAATAAAGCACATGGATTGTGAGGTGGTGAGGATACCAGAAATGTGTAGAGTGGGGAAGGACAGGGCCACACAGCAGCTGTCTTCGTCATTGCGGGCCATACAGTTTCTGTCGCAGTGACTCATTCCTGCCTTTGTAGCACAAAAGCAGTCACAGGTGATACATAAATGATTGGGACGGTTGTTCCAATAAAAGTTGATTTATGGCCACTGAAATGTGAATTTCATATATTTTTCATGTGTCATGAGCTACTACTCTTGGGATTGTTTTTAGCCATTTGAAAACATAAAAACCTTTCTTAGCTTGTGGGCTCTACAAAAGCTCACATTTGATTTTGGTTTTATAGGCAAGGAAAAATTTTTCCTCTACTGTTCTAGGTTCTTTCTGGCTGGGCTATGAGCTAGATGGACATGAGACAGATTAACAGGAGAAAAACAAACTTAATTACATAGGTACAGGGGTCCCGTAAAATATGAGACCCAAGGGCAAGTTGGGCAGATGCCATCCTGAGCTAAAGAATGACATAGGGACCTGAGGCTTCAAAGGGGAGGAGGGTAATTCACGGGAGACAAGAGCAGATGTTTGGTAATTAGATGTTTGCCCGGCCAGCCGGGTAGGTCATTCAGATGAAAGTTATCTCTGGTAATAGCTCTCTCTTTGAACCAGGCCCCTTATCTAAATTCTTCAAGGTAGTTAAGAGAGTGGTTGGAAGCTCTTCCCGAGTCTTTTGGGCCTTGACTGTCTTCAGCTGAAAACAATCTGCGTGCCAAAGTGGCACATCTTGGGGAGTCTCGTTCTGAGCCCCTTCACTTTAAATGACATTGTAGAGGTTGAAGGGGAGAAAGATTAACAAATAATCTTCAAACCCTCTTTGAATCAGTAGTTAGAGCCTTGTTTCCTGACAGACCTTTAGTCCAAGAATTTAACAAGTGAAAAGGTCAGTGGTTCGAGGGGTAAGAATGACTTATACATCCACTTGTTTTTCTCGAGGTGAGGCAGGATTTTCCTGAGTCATCCCTATTCACTGGCCTGGTCACCTCTCATGACCATGAGCCACAAGTGCAAAACATCTGGCAGGAAATGGGGTCACGGTCTGTAGTGTTGGAGCAAACTTGCATCTGCCCAGGGTAAAGTGGACCATGGAGAGAATCTAGCTCACGAAACTGCCCTCTTGGGAACCTGCTTCAGCCAACGAATAGCTGGCCAGGTGACCTCATTTGAATTGCATCTCCTTCCCTTCCTCCTCTTGACCCCCGAATGGAGATATTAATGAGAAAAACAAAAGGAACCAGAAAAAAAGAAACAACAAAGCAGAAATAGCTATTGAATGTGTACTGACCTATCAGTCTATGGAGAGAATCCAAAAAATGCTCTCTGAATTTATTGCCTCAATTTTATCTTGCTTATAAAACCAGGATGGCAGCAGGCAACCACAGATGGCAGGAACTGATAAGCAAGTAATTGTCTTCAATGTCATGTACCTCCATTCTGTTGAAATAGATATTATAAATATGTATTTAATGTATGGGGCTGGAATAAAGGGACTGCAATTTGGCTTGAGAAAGTAGTCTGGGGAGAGTCCATAAGTGGAGATTAGGATGACTGTTAAAAATATTAATTGGGGCTTCCCTGGTGGTCCAGTGGTTAAGACTCCATGCTCCCAGTGCAGGGGCCCTGGGTTCGATTCCTGGTCAGGAGACTAGATCCCACATGCCTCAACTAAGAGTCCACATGCCACAACAACAACAAAAAAGATCCCGCATGCCGCAACTAAAGATCCCGCGTGCCACAATGAAGATCCCGCATGTGGCAATGAAGATCCCATGTGCCACAGCTAAGACCTGGCACAGCCATATAAATTAAAAAAAATATTAATTGACACAGGAAGAACTTAAAAGATGGACATCAGTAGATTTAGTTTTGTAAGGACAGGTGGAGTTTTGAACGTTAGAAAATGCTGGACGTTAACTAGTTGTCTAAGTTAGATATTTTTAAGTTCATGGTGCGTATAGTGAAGTCACGTAATTTTCCACTAACGACACCCTGAAGAAGAGAAGGAATTAACAGAACTAAAATAAGACAAACAGAATTAGTACTTCCTTATTTAAGAGTACTTACTTGAGATGTTTTATGGATTTCCAGGATCATCTTAATTTTTGATACACTGTGTTTTTTTTCAAGCCTTCTGACTGTTGAATAGTAGCTTTAAAAATTGTGCAGGAGAAAGACCTTTGACAGCAGTCTTTTTCTGAGGCAACAAGTCCTTTCAGCCCCCGGCTGAAATCTTATGCAGTATATGATTTAAGAAAAAAACAAGAAAATAAAACAACATGATCAGAAAACCAGTAGATCCCAAGGATATTAGCTCTAAACCCCTTCCCTGCAGCTGAGATGAAAATGACATTACACATCAACACAGAGATCAACAGGCTACAGGAGTTTGTATCCTGTGTCCCTGAAGCTTGGGGCAGTTTATCAGCTTGCGTGCCAGTCCCTTAGAAGAACCAGTATCATATATACTGTTGGGGCTTAGAAAATATATTTAGAAATCTAAAAATATTTGTGGTTATTGAGATGACAACTAACTGGCTTATGTGGGTGGTAAAATGTTTCAAACTTATTTGAATAAGTAATTATTCATGCTCACTGTGGTCTGCCCTTTGCTTCTGGTTCTGGGGGTTATTAAAAAGTTTGACACAGCCCCTGGATCTCAGTAAAGGTGGGGAAACACGCTAGGAGCCCTCCGAGTTGACCTCCACTTACCCAAAATGAATTGGACTAAGCAGTGCGCCTCATCCCATGCGGAATACGTTGAATGAGGTGCCAGAACGCCCAGGATGATCGGCTCCCCTGGTCCACCTGCCCCCTGCTACTCCCCCTGGCAAGTTGAAGTGGACTTAAAGGCAGGTGTGATTGTTCTGTAATCTCTTTATGCCAGTTGCACCAATGATTGCAATTATGCGATTTAATTAAATAATATTTGAATTAACGAAATAAGCTTGAAAAGAGTTTGTATTTCTAGAGCAACCAAAGTCAAATGCTTTGTAAAAGTATATTGCTAAAGAAAACTCTTAGAATTCGTATGGCAGAGATGACAGTAAAAGATTAGGGGAAACTCTGAAAATCTAGAAGGATTTCAGTGGTGCATTATGGGTATGCTTTATAAAGAAAGGCCGTGCTTCAATCCAGTTTCTAAGAATTGGCAAATGGATGCACATTTACAATTTAAAGTAAAATGTCGGAGGCAGCTTAATCTTTTTCAATTAATGATCCGGATTGCATCAGATAAAGAAGGCTTCAGCTGTACATACAAAATTGATGATATCAAAACCTGTGATAGAAGTACCAGAATGTACGGAATAGAGGGTAAATGGGACAGTAGTTCTTGAAAAGAGAAGAAGAAAAAGGAAATCTTGTGTATGGGGAGAAGTTTCACAGCAATAAACCACACACTGAAGATGCAGCACTAACTTTAAAATGTTTTAAAGTATTTTGCCCTTTCATGACTGTTTACGCAAACAAAAATATTTGCAATTCAATTGTTTTCAGTTAAATTTTCCTTAACTGTACTATTAGATTTAACTTCTTGGCGAAGCTTCCCAATGGAAACTATTTATTATCTGATTTGGCTCGATTTATAAGTGAAAGTAGTCAGAACCAATAAAATATATCTTCTTTGAGACTTATTTCAGGTTCAGGAGATAACCAGATGGCTGCAACAGCATAGAAATGACATGAAGATGGAATCAATCTTTGCTTTCTGTGATCCTGCTTTAAACATTTTATAAAATAATACAGAAGCTAAAGGTACACTTAGAATGATTAATCTTAAAAACCTGACTTTCCAGTGTCTATAAAAAAGGTTTGCCGGCTTCCCTGGTGGCGCAGTGGTTGAGAGTCCGCCTGCCGATGCAGGGGACACGGGTTCGTGCCCCGGTCCGGGAAGATCCCACGTGCCGCAGAGCGGCTGGGCCCGTGAGCCATGGCCGCTGAGCCTGCGCGTCCGGAGCCTGTGCTCCGCAACGGGAGGGGCCACAACCGTGCGAGGCCCGTGTACCGCAAAAAAAAAAAAAAGTTTGCCTTACGGTGGAGCATTTCAAATGACCTCTTCAGAATCAATACTATGATTCCTCTCCTAGTTCAGCAAGTAGAATGAGCGGAAATTGCATTCCGTATAAAATTAGAATGAGAGCTCTTAGGGAAACATGAACTCTGTTTCTAAATTCAGGTTTTCTCATAGACCAATGACTGGCAGTCGAGCAAGCTACCCTGATAGGAGGTGCAGAGAAATCCCAGTTCAGCACTATTTTTGAGAGCTGTCTCTTGCCAGCTCACTCCATTAAAACATAGTGAAGGGGCTTTATAAATCATTTTGGTCTCTGTATCATAAAACATCCTACATGATAAAATTAGGGGTCAGGGGTAGACCACATGGGTAATGGGTGTTACATATGAATTCATTGAAGATAAAGACATGGTTCATTGCTCCCAGGGAATCTCAGTAAAGCACACTTAATAAAATGCTGCTTTATCTCACAGTTTAAAATATTACCCCAATCTAAATGAGATGATTATTAGACTCCGAGACTCCTCTTTTTATGGCCACATCCTTGCATGAGTGGAAAATGAGCGGAGTTCTATCATTCACTGCCGTGACATCTGTTAACCTAAATCCTTGGGGGAGGAGAAACCTTCAGTGATGTGCTGGGGCTCGCTCTTGCTGGAGCAGGTTGTGTACCTCTTCCCTGGCCTCAGGTTGGTAGCTTGAAATTGGCCACAACGGGAGCATTTAAAGCACGGAAGTTGGCACACAGTGCAAATCAGGTTGGTTTTTCCCCTTGTCCCCGAAAGCCAGTTGGTAAACGTTAACTAGCACAGCACTGCCTCTGAGACACAAGTTCCTAAGCTTTTTGTGCCATGAACCCTTTTGGCATTTGCCAAGGCCCCACCTCTGAACAATGTTTTTTGGTTTTTTTTTTAATTCAGTGGTGTCATTAAAAGGTTAAAAGAACAAGTCTGTGATACAGTTCCACATGTGCTTCTCTGATGACATTTGAAATAACGTGATCCAGAAGCAGGTCTACTTTAAATTGTTAAGTAGTGATTAACATAAACTTATTTTGAGATCTTTACAATGCTAATGTGTTATGAAAATATCCGTGATTTCTACTGGAAACAAAATCATTGGTCCAGCTAATACTGCTGTGGTTTTCTGGCTACAGTCATGACTGAAAGAAAGGCCACATTTCAGTTAGGTGTTCGTGAAAATAAAGATGTCATTTGTCTCCCATGCAAGTCCATGATTGCTCTGAATTCTATCCATGGACCCCTTGGGAACACATTGACTCCAGGTTAAGAAGTTCTCTGTTAGAATCCTATTTCACGTGTGCAAGCATCAGAATGAACCCTGTTGCTTCATGTAGGTTTATCTCCAAAGTGGAGGTGTAAGGAAGGCCTTCTCTAGAAAATATGACTATGTTTGAACTCCAGTCAGTATTCACAAAATTCACAAATTATGTTTATATGGTAATTCCTCAAGCTACTGCTTTTGCTTAAATAAGTCCTTCCATGTTGATTATTCAGCTTTAGTTGTATCGTGTCAGGTGAATGCCCTTTTTTTGTTATAGTCCAGAATGTCATGCAGACATGGTTACAGGCTTCTCAGCCTGCCCGGAGTCTTCTCTCTGTTGTCTGTTCACGTGTCTGGTTTTCAGTCAGCTGCAAGGCCCAGCCACGTCCCACCTGCCGCCTGCTGTGGCCGTTCAGGCCGCTGCATGATGCTGCTTCTAGGGAGAATCGTGTTCTTCGGCTCTTCTCTCCCCCATTGTTGCCCAATCTTTCTTTCTCCACTCCACCTCTCAAACCCATTCCTTTCTTTCTGTGTCCACTCTCCCAGTTCAGACTGGAATTCATTTCCACTGAGACTGTTAGAGTAAACTCCTAACAGGTCATCCTAACTTCAGTCGTGCCCTCTCCAATTTATTCTGTGCTCTGCTTTATTTCTCCAAAACAGAGATCTAACCATTTCCCACACACCCCCTTTCCTCAGAGGTCCTCCGTTTTATACGGATAAGCATGGCCTTCATGTCTTCCCTTGACCTGAAGCAAGTGTGCATTGCCATCATTCCTCCCAGAAGAATGTTCCAGCAATGATAGAAGGTTCACCCGGGCATGCCCTGCACGTTGCCAGCCCCTCACCTTTGCACAGTCTGTCCTCTTGTCTAGAGCACCCTTTATCCTAGCTTTGCCTTTTATCTGTCTATCTGATCCTGCAGAGCTCTGCAGTCCCTGTTCTCTCTTTGAACTTTGTTTATTCCTTTCTTGTTGCCTTTAACACACAATTTCATTTGTATTATTTTTTCTGTTTCATCTGTGAGCCTTAATATAGAAGGGATGGAACTATATCTATCCTGAAACCTCCCCACTCCTGCAGCATTCAGCAGAGGGCCTTGTACATAGTTCCACAGCTGTTGTTCACTAGCTGTCCAACTTACCTGTTTTCCAGTTGAATTAGTCTCTGTTTTATGAATATATATTTAGTTTCTCTCAGTGAGATTTTGAGTTATTTGTATGTGAGGAATCGCCTTTGCACTTCTTTGCATTTTATCACAGTGCTGGGCAGTTAGTTGTAGGTGTTCAATAAATACTTGTGGAAAGGAATTAATGATGGAATTTACTAATTTTCCTAAGCATGCTTAAATCTTTTGAGGTTTATAATTGACCCAAGGAAACACTCTTATTAGCATGTAATGCCAAGGACTTTGCTTATTAATTAACCTATTAGGCATGACATTGAAAGTGTAAGTGGAAACATAATACAGGATTCACTTCCTTGTCCTTTTCTGCATTGGAAAGCAGCCAGTTTTGGACTTTAATAATAGCAAATACCATCAACAAGAGATTTCAGGAGATTCCTAAGTTGGTTGTTTCTGAACTTGAAATTCATATTATGGTGCCGTGTAGTTAACCAAGTTTGTAATCGTATGAGAAATGTACTACCATGAGGACTGAATTAAGTGGGTTGTCTTTTTTGTAGGACCTGATGACACACAACAAAAAATAGAACCTCATCACACAGCTGTGCTGGGGGAAGGTGACAGTGTCCAGGTGGAGAACAAGGTTAAGTATTAAAAATCTTTAATTCTCTTTTTTCAAACATTTTTTTGCATTTAAAAATTTTAATGTAATTTTTTTTTTTTTTTGCGGTACGTGGGCCTCTCACTGTTGTGGCCTCTCCCACTGCGGAGCACAGGCTCCGGACGCACGGGCTCAGCGGCCATGGCTCATGGGCCCAGCCGCTCCGCGGCATGTGGGATCTTCCCGGACCGGGGCACGAACCCACATCCCCTGCATCGGCAGGCGGACTCTCAACCACTGTGCCACCAGGGAAGCCCTAATGTAGTTTTTAAAGGTTACTTTCCATTAACAGTTATTAAAAAATATTGGCTGTATTCCCCATGTTGTATAATACACTTTTGAGCCTACCTCACACCCAGTGGTTTGTACCTCCTAATCCCTCACCCCTGTCTTGCCCCTCCCCCAGCACTGGTAACCACTAGTTGTTCTCTGTGTCTGTGAGTCTGCTTCTTTTTTGTCACTGGTTTGTTGTACATTTTAGATTCCACATATAAGTGGTATCATACAGTATTTGTCTTTCTCTGACTTACTTCACTTAGCATAATGCCCTCCAAGTCCATCCGTGTTGCTGCAAATAGCAAACTTTCGTTCTTCTTTATGGCTGAGTAATATTCCATTGTATATATGTACTGCATCTTCTTTATCCATTCATCTGTTGATGGGCACTTAGGTTGCTTTAATTTTCTTAACTTGTACTTTCTACTAGTTTCCAGGAAAGTGCCGAAATCTCCTGTGTACCTGGAAAATTTTTTCTCTTCCTCCGGGAAAGAAACTATGCCACAAGTTTATCAGCCCCTTTCATTAACTTCTGTTATTTCTACCGGTTTATTTTAGGGTTTTATCTACACTGATTCGTCATCTTTAGGAATCATTGAAAGTCTGTATTGTTTACCCCTAGAAACTTGAATCTGAAGGCAGCTCTTCCTTGTCTCTCACTTTTTCTTTCTTTATACAATTGACTGATTTTATCGTTAGCATAAGGGAAAATGGATCAGCCCTTTAGAGGTATAAATATAGATCTACACACATATTCCCATGGAGCCCTCTGAAAGTCAGCCTCACGTTGAACTGAGAGGAACATATGATCCATTTTGTAGTCCTTTTGTGTTGAGTCCTTGCTTTTTAAGTAAAGTTTCTGATATTTTAGGAGTCCAAGGAGCTTTTTTTAATCCAGGTTGCCAGGTTTCTTCCTTGTGTTCCTTCCTTCCTTCCTTCATTCCCTTGGACTGTTCGCTTACCGTCTTGTGAGCCTATTAAACCCATCTGGCCACTTTGTGACATTCTAATAAGGAGAATTGAAGAGACAGTTGTGCAGAAGCTCCTGCAAAGATGAATTTTGAAAAGTAGGGATGAAAACTGTGTTGGCATGCAGGTGACTGGCAGAGAGGCCATCTGACTGACTGCCAGCCCTCCGGCCCTGGTGGGGTAGAATGCAGTGGATGTGAGGAATGATTGTATCTTAACCCACTTTGTTGACAGCTCCCCTACTGCTGCTTTAATCCTCTGCAGTACCTCCAGGAGCAGTGAAGTAAGGCGAAGCAAAACCCCATGAGCTCCAGAGGAAATGCGTATCTCAGGGTCTGTGCTCACTATAATTAGGTCGAACTGTATGGAACTGCCACTTCTGACCTACAGAAATGGCGATCAGTACTTTATGCCCAACAGGCTAGATTTAAACTTTTTCTAAAGGGTTATTGAACCCCAGCTACACCTATTCATTTCTGTTTGTCTGTGGATGCTTTCACACCACAGTGTAGAGCTACGTGGTTGCAACAGAGACTGGATGGCCCACAAAGCCTAAAATCTTTATTCCCTGGCTCTTTACAAGGACAAGTTTACTAATCCCTGGTCTGGAACATAGTGGGTGCCCAATGATGGTAGCTGGAAAGGTCACTTATCTAAACACCTGATGTGACAGGTGCTCATGCCACGTACGTGTTACCTAGTGAGGATTTATACCTTAGGCCCCAAGGTTTAGGGCACATGAGTTTCTACAAAGGCCCTAAAGGACCCTAATTCACTCGGGCTCCAGGCCAGCGGTATCTTCACTTGGAACTAGACTTACCCTGAGGAATAAAGAAGGAAGCTGTGCCTTCCCAGTTCTCCCTTATTCCCATGTGCATGGAGTTGTGGACAGGAATGAGGAGTTGATATATAGTCCCCAGCTTCCCTCTGGCACTGCTCTCCCTGCCCTTTCTTTGCTTCTTACTCTGTGTCTTCACCATCATGCCTGTCTTCCTGGTGGCTCAGGAGCCTGGGAAGTTTCCTCTAGAATGGCCAGTCCTCCAGGGCAGGCAAGGAGGGCAGGGAAGAGTTGATGTATTGATAGATCACATCTTTTCTCTCCCCAGGTTTCCCGGCTCCATTTTAGCATTTGACTCGTCTTAGACCAGCACATATTAGGCTGCAGGGACCCCTACCTTTTTCACTCAGAGTGTGGATTGTCTTTTGTGACTGTATTCTGAAGTCTTCCATGGTGGGTAGCAACTGCAGGGGGCTTGGTTTGTGCTAGATTGAAGAGTCTTTAAGCCAGACTCTCTGACTTCTTAGAGGAAGCCTAAACCCCAGCAGTGCCTTCAGAATGGCCTTAACTTTTTCATTGTTCTTAGAGATGGGGATCAACCCTGGGCCCCTCTGGACATTTAAGCCTGGACTGTAATGGTCACCCTGGAACAACCTCTGTTTCAAGCGTTAAAGCTCCCTGTGCTGCTTTGGCCCACAATCGGTACCCTGGTTGTCACGGTGGCTCCATGATCAGGAGCACATGGATTTGATATTAAGAGTTGATCTCAGCTTAAAACTCATGTTCATACTAGTGTCCTATTGAGAAAGTCTTAAGCCTCGTGGATTAGCAAACTTACGTGTAGTTTGTCAAGGTAGACAATCAGTTCCTCATTGACTGCCATCAAAACCATACCTGAGAATAAGGATACTCTTTAACTGGCACCATTCATGGGGAATTCATTAAACTAATACAGATTCATATTTGATTAAAATAAAGATCGAGGGCTTCCCTGGTGGCGCAGTGGTTGAGAGTCCGCCTGCCGATGCAGGGGACACGGGCTCGTGCCCCGGTCCGAGAGGATTCCACGTGCCGCGGAGCGGCTGGGCCTGTGAGCCGTGGCTGCTGAGCCTGTGCTTCCGGAGCCTGTGCTCCGCGACGGGAGAGGTCGCGACGGTGGGAGGCCCGCGTACCACAAAAAAATAAAAATAAAAATAAATACAGATCAAAAGACAACTAAAACACCCTTTTAAAGCTAGAGACAACTTTTTGCTGATGTGTAAAAATTCATAATAAAATAAACCATTCATCTTCAAAAACTGGTAACAGTTCACTGTTTTCTCTTTCAGTTGGCCTAAGAAGTATAAACAGTCAAGTCTAGTAAGAACAATTACATGCAGTTAAGTCCTGTTAAAGCTCAGTTTCTTTCTGATAATGTTTTCAGGTAATATTTCACCATAATAAATGTTCCTGATGCAAAAGCATGCCCTTAGTTTCCTTCTCGGAGTCCCACTGCCATCTCAAGCTTTGTATTTCTGATTAATCAATCAAACTCTGAGTACATACTCACAGTGTAGAAGTTATCAACACCGTAAATAAATCCTAGCACCTTCATCTGGGCTTCGATCATTTATCGTTGGTGTCAGTGGAACTCAAGACATGTCTTGCCAGTATTTATGGAATAAGAAAGAGCAATTTGTAAAAGTAAATTATTACGTAAACCCAGAAGGGCCTGACTCGAAACTAGGAACTCTGAGAAGGTGTGCCAAAGTGAAAAACATGGTCTGGGCCCCAAAAGATCGTGAGTTTCAGTTGGGGCAACTGTCCATGAAGCAGTAAGTGAACTTCTGTTCCCTTTGTGTGAGGGTCTCTTCATCAGAACCTAACAGGGCCTAAACCCCTGACTTAGATCCACACAGGGTCTCATGATCTTAAGCAAGTCTGTCTTTCTCTTTGCTTTGGCCTGATTTTCATCATTTGACACTGTACCCAAGGTCGCCATAGAGGAGGACTTTTCAAGATAGCAACATTCGGGACTTGGAGCCACAAAAGCACTCTACTGAATATCCAGAAAGATGATCAGCTTTCACCAAAGAAGGCTAGTTAAGGGAGGAAAAAGGATGCACTTAAGAAAAAAGAAAAAGACCCAAAACATCTGGCTTAGGTTAGAGGGGAAGGGGCCAGGCAGAGGTTAATTTTGTAAAAAAAATCATTCAGAGAAGCTTGGACCAGGCTTCAGCTTTCTTTCTTTCTTTCTTTTTTTTTTTTTTTTTAATTTTTATTGGAGTATAGTTGCTTGACAATGTTGAGTTAGTTTCAGGTGTATAGCAAAGTGAATCAGTTATACATATACTTATATCCAACTCTTTTTAAAATTCTTTTCCCATTTAGGTTACTACAGAGCACTGAGTAGAGTTCCCTGTGCTATACCGTAGGTTCTTATTTATCTGTTTTATACATGGTAGTGTATATATGTCAATCCCAATCTCCCAATTCATCCCACCCCCCTTTCCCCCTTGGTATCCATACGTTTGTTCTCTGTGTCTGTGTCTCTATTTCTGCTTTGCAGATAAGTTCATCTGTATCATTTTTCTAGATTCCACATGCAAGCAATATTTGTTTTTCTGTTTCTGGCTCACTTCCAACCTTCAGCTTTCTGAAATGGAAAGCCGAACTCCCAAACAACTCAGCACCCAGCAGTTGAATCATTTTTCATTTCAGTCCAAATGCAAGTGTCCTTTTATCCTACTGTCTGACTTATAAATGAAAGTCATCATTTGATTTGAGTAATATCAAAAGGAGCAAAACTTGTATTTTGAACACTTTATTATTATTCCAAACTGTGTAAACTGTAGGACACGTTTGTCACTCACAAAAGACACATCTTCTGAATTAAGAAACTTACATTCTGAGGAGTCGCACACCCATGGCACAAGGAGGTAGGCCTTTCCTTTCCCCTTCTCTCATGACCCCCGACCCTTTCTCCTCTGCCTCCTGACCCTAGAACTCAAGTGTTTATCCCCTCGAAAACCAAGCACCTCGAAACACTTTTTAGTGATGTCTTCCCTCAGATTAAATTATAAATGGTGTAGCACCAGCGATCAGAACTATTTTTCTAAGATACTTTTCTTGAATATGTCATTTGATTCGCAACTGAAATTCCACCCCTTCAAAGCCCTTAGGTAGAAACCTTCCCCTTTCTTGGGCACTGTTGGGCTATTGCATAGTAGTATGCACAGTTTAACTTGTTCATAACACTGGGTCATCAGCATGTATATTAATTACTGTCCTGAGCTATAAAGTGTGACGATGTCTTTAGGGCCTGCTGGCTACTACAGTAAGTGGTCCTAGACTAATTTTTAAGCTTCTGTGCCTGTTTTTCATAGTTTTTTTTGGTGTGTGTTTAATTTCCATAATTGATGTTGAGCTGTCCATTTCCATGTATTGCTGTATAGTAGTGCTTTCCTGTCTTCTAGCTTTGAATCTCATGGATCTGATAACCGCAAAGCTTAATTATTAATGTTGTGTATAATGTGAGAATAAGTGGAGATTGAGTGAGGGTCTGTACTAAGGTTAAAAGACTAAACTTTAGTACATGGGGTTTATGACATCTGTTTTTAAAATTTGAATTAGCAGAAGCCTTTTTAGCTTACTCTTTGATTTTCAGCTGAGTTCACATTGGCATATTTTGACAGCAAATTGGGTTATGGATACATAAGGTGATGTGTAAATAAATACAGGCCTGGGAATGGTTAAACAGATGTTTTTTAAACATGAAGAAATGATTAAAGCATCCACTGGGTGGATGTACTAAATGCACAGCCCTGGGACTGTAGGGAGTAAGTAAATTAAGACTTTTGCAGAAACCATTCGACCCTAAATTCCCTTTTAATTTTTTAAAGTTAGAGGCAGAAGGAGAAATAAATGTCGGTTCTGTAAGATACAAATATTTCTAACTACATGGAAGATTAAAGACTTCGTTCATCATATGCTTCATGTTAATTGAATCCAGTGATAAATCTTCTGGTACTAGTAACATTGTAATTATTTCTAATTAAAGAGCTTTATATGAGTAGGAGCATATAATATATTATCACATATTTATATTATCACAAGTGTGATGGGAGGTTCTTCTGCTGGTTTCTCTGGCATTACTGGGTCAGAGGA
This sequence comes from Lipotes vexillifer, assembly GCF_000442215.2. Taxonomy (NCBI): domain Eukaryota; kingdom Metazoa; phylum Chordata; class Mammalia; order Artiodactyla; family Lipotidae; genus Lipotes; species Lipotes vexillifer. The sequence continues at coordinate 809,569 of NW_006793375.1, forward strand.
CATCAGCGATTAGGAGGGCTTGAAGTCATATTGTCAAAGTGCTCTCTAGAAGGATTACAGCACCCACTTAAAATCTCCCAAATGATATATAGAAAAGTGTATCTTTCCCTGCAGCCACACTACTGCTGGGTTTAATAATTAATTTTTGTTTTCACTTTCAGGGAAAAAAACCTCATCTTAATTCTAAACAAAAACTTTTAGAGACTTTAACACAATAGGACCCTTTTGGAGAGAAATTTGCCTGAGCAGGTATCTTGGGGATTTTTTAAAAAATAAATTTATTTATTTTTTTGTTCATTTTTGGCTGCATTGGGTCTTCGTTGCTGTGCGCAGGGTTTCTCTAGTTGCAGCGAGCGGGGGCTACTCTTTGTTGCAGTCCGCAGGCTTCTCATTGCGGTGGCTTCTCAGAGCACGGGCTCTAGGCACGCGGGCTTTAGTAGTTGTGGCTCGGGGGCTCTAGAGCGCAGGCTCAGTAGTTGTGGCTCACGGGCTTAGTTGCTCCACGGCATGTGGGATCTTCCCGGACCAGGGCTCGAACCCGTGTCCCCTGCATTGGCAGGCAGATTTTTAACCACTGTGCCACCACGGAAACCTCCTGGGATGTTTTCGTAAGGTTCCATTTAGTGCAACATTTCTGGGGCATATTTTACATTAATAGTAATAAATGTCAAAAGTAATAAAATGTTACTTTTGGATTTGCATAAATAATCTTCACTTTTAAAAATTAAATTTTTAGCAGGAAATTATAAGCTCTATAATAGGCCAAGTCAATTACATAGTTTGTCATAAAGATGTTTCTAGTTAAAGGAAAATCTTAATTTAAATTCTCCTTCTTTATTAGAGAAGGTTATTATCTTGGTGTTCGGGACATATTCTTGAGTTCTGATTGCTACCAAACATCTTAAAGAATAAGCATTTCCACATCATGCGTTGCACAGAAAATATTTCTGGAATTTATCTTTAGAATTAGGGACATCCTCCCTTTGGCCCGAATGTCAACTTCGTATCCTTCCTAATCAGACATTCAAAAATAAGGCTGTTTATTGTTTGATGGTCTCTTTCTTGACTTTAGGATCCTGAGAGAAACCACTTCGTCCTGATTGCTGGGGAGCCATTAAAGAGAACCAGTTGTCCAACATGGTAAGCCCCACATGATGGCGATTTCTTTGGTTGGTTTTCCTTTGCTTTGAAAGTAGTGTCCATATATAGGGTCACCGGGAAGAAAGCTGGATTTTTGTCCTCTCTCCATCTACAAAGTTGAGGATTTTGTTTTATTTCTCCATTGTGAAAGGAAAATATATACATGGTTTTCACTTCTACATTCATTCTCTTTCCTTTAAGGAAACATTTCTTGAGTACCTACCACATGTAGGACATTGAGGTTTGAACTGTGGGGAAAACAAAAATAGTGTTTTTTACATAGTGTCATAGGGAATTTCAACTTAAAAAAGATTTTGTGGTCTACTGGGGACTTGAATATCGTTTTTATCTTTACCAAAAATAACAGTGATTTCTTTCTTTTTTTTTTTTCTTTTTGGCCGCGCTGCACTACTTGCAGGATCTTAGTTCCCAGAGATTGAACCCAGGCCCATGGCAGTGAAAGCACCGAGTCCTAACCACTGGACTGCCAGAGAATTCCCATAAATAACAGTGATTTCAGTACTGTCCTTGTAGTCTATTGTAATTTTAGTGAAAAATGGCGACCTCTTAGGAATATTTCTTTGGAAGTTTCTAAAATATTTCAGTCACTCTTAGTTTATTTTAAAAAACAAATAGAGGGACTTCCCTGGTGGTCCAGTGGTTAGGACTCGGTGCTTTCACTGTCGTGGCCCCGAGTTCAATCCCTGGTCGGGGAACTAAGATCCCGGAAGCTGCATGGCACAGCCAAAAAAAATAAAAGAAAAAAACCCGAAGATATAAAACAGGTAAACAACAAGGTCTTACTGTACAGCACAGCGAGCTATATTCAATATTCTATAATAGACCGTAATGGAAAATAATATACATGGATGTATGTGTATACATATGTATAACTGAATCACTTTGCCGTACAGCAGAAATTAACACAACATTGTAAATCAACTATATGTCAATAAAAACAAAACAAATAGAGATAACTGTACTTGGAGGCAGAAAATCCTGGAATAAGGACTCATAATAGTCACTTTAATTCTTTGTCTTGACTTCCTCAAAATACTGTTGTTTGATTGAATGAAGAACGTCTAAAAGCATCCAGAACCCAACCTATTACTTAGATAAATGCTACAAAACATAGTGTATGTCCGCTTATCTGATTATTAAATTTAACATGCATTAAAATCCTATTACACTACCTTGCCTTGCCTACAGGTATGCACAGTGATTTCAGAAAAAAAATAAACCTGGCTGATCATAAATTTAAAGAACACTGATTACTTTTATTTTACTTATTATTTTTAATAGAACTTTATTGGAGTATAATTGCTTCACAATACCGTATTAGTTTCTGTTGCACAACAAAGCGAATCAGCCATATGCATACACATGTCCCCATATCCTCTCCCTCTTGCGTCTCCCTCCTACCCTCCCTGTCCCACCCGTCTAGGTCATCACAGAGCACTGAGCCGATCTCCCTGTGCTATGCTGCTGCTTCCCACCAACCAATTTACATTCGGTAGTGTATATATGTTGATGCTACTCTCACTTCTCCCCAGCTTCCCCCTCCCGCCTGTGTCCTCAAGTCCATTCTCTATGTCTAAATCTTTATTCCTGCCTCGCAACTAGGTTCTTCAGTACCATTTTTTTTTTTAGATTCCATATATATGTGTTAGCATACAGTATTTGTTTTTCTCTTTCTGACTTACTTCACTCTGTATGACAGACTCTAGGTCCCTCCACCTCACTACAAATAACTCAGTTTCATTTCTTTTCATGGCTGAGAAATATTCCATTGTATATACGTGCCACATATTTATCCATTCATCTGTCGATGGACATTTAGTTTGCTTCCATGTCCTGGCTATTGTAAGTAGTGCTGCAGTGAACATTGTGGTGCATGTCTCTTTCTGAATTACGGTTTTCTCAGGGTATATGCCCAGTAGTGGAATTGCTGGGTCATATGGCAGGTTTTTTTTAGTTTTTTAAGGAACCTCCATAGTGGTTGTATCAATTTACACTCCCACCAACAGTGTAGGAGGGTTCCCTTTTCTCCACAGCCTTTCCAGCGTTTATTGTTTCTAGCTTTTTTGATAATGGCCATTCTGACCGGTGTGAGGTAATACCTCATTGTAGTTTTGATTTGCATTTCTCTAATAATTAGTGGTGCTGAGCATCTTTTCATGTGCCTGTTGGCCGTCTATATGTCTTCCTTGGTGAAATGTCTATTGAGGTCTTCCGCCCATTTTTTAACTGGATTGTTTGTTTTTTTGATAATGAGCTCCATGAGCTGTTTGTACATTTTGGAGATTAATCCTTTGTTGTTTCATTTGCAAATATTTTCTCCCATTCTGAGGATTGTCTTTTTGTCTTGTTTATGGTTCCCTTTGCTGTGCAAAAGCTTTTAAGTTTAACTAAGTCCCATTTGTTTATTTTTGTTTTTATTTCTGTTACTCCAGGAGGTGGGTCAAAAAAGATCTTGCTATGGTGTATGTCAAAGAGTGGTTTTCCTAGGTTTTCCTCTAAAAGATTTATAGTGTCTGGTCTTATATCTAAGTTTCTAATCCATTTGGAGTTTATTTTTGTGTATGGTGTTAGGTAGTGTTCTAACTTCATTCGTTTACAAGTAGCTGTCCAGTTTTCCCAGCACCACTTATTGAAGAGGCTGTCTTTTCTCCACTGTATGTTCTTGCCTCCTCCTTTGACGTAAATTAGGTGACCATATGTGCATGGGTTTATCTCTGGGCATTCTATCCTGTACCACTGATCTATATTTCTGTTTTTGTACCAGTACCATACTGTCTTGATTACTGTACCTTTGTGGTATAGTTTGAAGTCGGGGAGCCTGATTCCTCCAGCTCCGTTTTTCTTTCTCAAGATTGCTTTGGCTATTAGGAGTCTTTTGTGTTTCCATACGAATTGTAAGATTTTTTTGTTCTAATTCTGTGAAGAATGCCATTGGTAGTTTCATAAGGATTGCATTGAATCTGTAGATTGCTTTGGGTAGTATAGTCATTTTCACAATATTGATTCTTCCAATCCAAGAACATGGTATGTTTCTCCATCTGTTTATGTCATCTTTGATTTCTTTCATCAGTGTTTTATAGTTTTCTGAGTACAAGTCTTTTGCCTCCTTAGGCAGGTTTATTCTTAGGTATTTTATTCTTTTTGTTGCAATGGTAAATGGGAGTGTTTCCTTAATTTCTCTTTCTGTTTCTTCATTGTTGGTGTATAGGAATGCCAGTGATTTCTGTGCATTAATTTTGTATCCTGCAACCTTTCCAAATTCATTGGTTAGTTCTAATAGTTTTCTGGTGGCATCTTTAGGATTTTCTATGTAGAGTATCATGTCATCTGCAGACAGTGACAGTTTTACTTCTTCTTTTCCAATTTGTATTCCCTTTATTTCTTTTTCTTCTCTGATTGCTGTGGCTAGGACTTCCAAAACTATGTTGAATAGTAGTGGCGAGAGTGGGCACCCTTGTCTTGTTCCTGATCCTAGTGGAAATGCTTTCAGTTTTTCACCATTGAGTATGATGCTTGCTGTGGGTTTGTCATATATGACCTTTATTATATTGAGGTAGGTTCCCTCTATGCCTGTTTTCTGGAGAGTTTTTTTTTTTTATCATAAATGGGTGTTGAATTTTGTCACAAGCTTTTTCTGCATCTGTTGAGATGATCGTATGTTTTTTTGTTTGTTGTTTTTGTTTGTTTGGTTTGTTTTTGTTTTGCGGTACGCGGGCCTCTCACTGTTGTGGCCTCTCCCGTGGCGGAGCACAGGCTCCGGATGCACAGGCTCAGGGGCCATGGCTCATGGGCCTAGCCGCCCCGCGACATGTGGGATTTTCCCGGACTGGGGCACGAACCCGTGTCCCCTGCATCGGCAGGCGGACTCTCAACCACTGCGCCACCAGGGAAGCCCGATCATATGGTTTTTATTCCTTAATTTGTTAATGTTTTGTATCACATTGATTGATTTGCATATATTGAAGAATCCTTGCATCCCTGGGATAAATCCCACTTGTTCATGGTGTATGATCCTTTTAATGTGCTGTTGGATTCTGTTTGCTAGCATTTTGTTCAGGATTTTTGCATCTATGTTCATCAGTGATATTGGTCTATAATTTTCTGTTTTTGTGATATCTTTTTCTGGTTTTGGTATCAGGGTGATGGTGGCTTCATAGAATGAATTTGGGGGTGTTCCTCCCTCTGCAATTTTTTTGGAAGAGTTTGAGAAGGATGGGTGTTAGCTCTTCTCTAAATGTTTGATAGAATTTGCCTGTGAAGCCATCTGGTCCTGGGCTTTTGTTTGTTGGAAGATTTTAAATTACGGTTTCAATTTCATTACTTGTGTTAGGTCTGTTTATATTTTCTAATTTTTCCTGGTTCAGTCTTGGAAAATTGTACCTTTCCAAAAATTTGTCCATTTCTTCGTGGTTGACCATTTTATTGGCATATAGTTGTAGTAGTCTCTTATAATCCTTTGTATTTCTGCAGTGTCAGTTGTGATTTCTCCTTTTTCATTTCTAATTTTATTGATTTGTGTCCTCTTCCTTTTTTTCTTGGTGAGTCTGGCTGTGGGTTTATCAATCTTGTTTATCTTCTCAAAGAACCAGCTTTTAGTCTTACTGATCTTTGCTATTATTTTCTTCATTTCTGTTTCGTTTTTTTCTGCTCTGATCTTTATGATTTATTTCCTTCTACTGAGTTTGGGTTTTCTTTGTTCTTTTTTTTTTTTAGTTGGACCTTTTAATTAATTAATTAATTAATTTATTTATTTATTTAACATCTTTTTTGGAGTATAGTTGCTTTATAGTGGTGTGTTAGTTTCTGCTTTATAACAAAGTGAATCAGCTGTACATATACATATGTTCTTCCTCTAGTTGTTTTAAGTGTAGGGTTAAGTTGTTTGAGATTTTTCTTGTTTCTTGAGGTGAGATTGTATTGCTATAAGCTTACCTCTTAGAACTGCTTTTGCTGTGTCGCATAGGTTTTGGGTCGTAGTGTTTTTGTTGTCATTTGTTTCTATGTATCTTTTAATTTCTTCTTTGATTTCTTCAGTGATCCCTTGGTTATTTAGTAGCACACTGTTTAGCCTCCATGTATTTGTGTTTTTTATAGTTTTTTTTCCTGTAGTTGATTTCCATTCTCATAGCGTTGTGGTCAGAAAACATGCTTGATACGATTTCAATTTTCTTAAATTTTCTGAGGCTTGATTTGTGACCCAGGATGTGATCTGTCCTGGAGAATGCTCCATGTGCACTTGAGAAGAAAGTGTATTCTGCCACTTTTGGGTGGAATGTTCTGTAAATATCAATTAGATCTATCTGGTCTATAGAGCACTGATTATTTTTAAAATAGTCTATTTTGTTTTATTAGTAGCTTCAGGGAAAAGCATTAAATTATACTCCACCTAGCCCATAGCGTTTGACTCCATTTTGCGGACTTCTGATTTCCACTCCAAAGGTTCATAGTTGTCATTTTCTTTTGGTTGAACAGCCCTGAAATAGTTTGTTCTTCTGGAAGAAGCCTGCCGACAGATTGAGTAGGGTCATCATCTTTATTAATAGCAGCTAGAATTTAGGTGGGAAAAAGATGTGTGGGATGGAAACCTTTTCAGTTAAGCGATGTCCTCTGCATCAGTGATGAAAACCAAGACTCCAACTACAACAGGCGACATTCATCCCCTGTGAATTTTCTCCCAGAGGCTTGCAACTCGGGGACACTGGGTGTGCCAGCACACACAAATTCGGATTAACCAGACAACATAGAGATGGCCCCTGAAACCTCAGCTAATGAGAGGCAAAGCATTCTGCTTGTTCGTTTTATTTATTAATTTTATTTTGCTAACTCTTTCAAACCCAGACGTTTAAGTTTTTCTTTTACCTGTGCATGTTTGAGGGCCACCACAGCCATCTCTCGACTATTTGGGAACCAGTACTAGTTGTTGAGGAAAACGGAATCCAGATGTTCCACTTATTTACATAACAGATATCTCGGCAGCATTTACTGTCTACTAGGATTGGTCAGAGTGCTTTCCAAATATTAATTCATTTAAGCTTAAGAACAACCTGACAGGGTAGGTACTCTCATCCCCACTTTATGGATGAGGAAGCGGAGGTGCAGAGGTTTGTTGGCCACATAGGTGGATTCACACTGAGGCTGTCTGGTTTCTAACCACCCTGCCCTTCCGCCTCTCACTGTGCCTGGTTGCCCCTTGCTCTGCCCTGTGGCTTCTCTGCTGGGAAGTAATTGTTGGTGGTGGAGCTGGGATTTGAACCCTAGTCTCCTAAACCCTTGTCTTGTGCTCTCTCCACTATAGGAAGTTTCTACACAATGAGAGATTCAACTCACACCATTTTTATTACAGGAGAGGGAGGGAATTCAAAGCTTTAATTAGAGAAGGGATGAACAGTGTAGTTTAAAAGAGGATTTGTGGGATTATTGATAACTAGCAAATAATTTTCTTGTTCAATTAAGAAACATGCTTTCTGGGGGAAGTAATGTACAGCATGGTGATGATAGTCAGTAACGTTGTACTGCATATTTGAAAGTTGCTAAGAGAATAGACCTTAAAAGTTCTCATCGGGGGCTTCCCTGGTGGCGCAGTGGTTGGGGGTCCGCCTGCCAATGCAGGGGACACGGGTTCGTGCCCCGGTCCGGGAGGATCCCACATGCCACGGAGCGGCTGGGTCCGTGAGCCATGGCCGCTGGGCCTGTGTGTCTGGAGCCTGGGCTCAGCAACGGGAGAGGCCACAACAGTGAGAGGCCCGCGTACCACAAAAAAAAAAAAAAAAAAAGTTCTCATCACAAGAAAACAAATTCTGTCACTGTGTATGGTGACAGATGTTAACTAGACTTATTATGGCGATCATTTCCCAGTATATACAAATACGAAATCATTACGTTGTACACTGGAGACTAATATAATGCTGTATGTTGGTTATACCTCAATTTCAAAAAAAAAATTAATTAATTTAGTTATATATTACCCCCCCCAAAAAAAGAAGAAAAACAAAAACATATACTTTCTGGCTTCAGTTTTCTTCTGGAGGATTTGAGGAGATGAGCTTCCTCCCCTTGGCTTTGGAGGGCTCACACTTCCAACGCTTCCCTTGTTTCTCAAAGTGGTCCATGGACCAGCAGCATTGGCATCACTGGAGAGATAGTTAGAAATGCAGAGCTTCAGACCCCACTCCAGACCTCATGACTCAGAATATACATGTTAATAAGATTCCCACGTGATCACAGCAGAATACCCCAGAGAAGTGTCAAGATGGAAGCCCGGAAGTGTACTGTTTGTACAGAAAAGTAATTGAGGGAGGGGAGAGGTGCTCCGCAAGTCTCATCTATAGCAAAATTATGACGTGCAGGAAGTCAGTCCTTGGCCCAGTACCTGCTCTCGTTTTCTCTGTTCCATCTCCCTTTCCCCTCTGCGTCCTTTAAAATGGTGGCTTTTCCAGGATACCCTCTTGGATTTACGATTGTTTTTGCACATGAGGGCTCTCTCATTGTTTCCTACCTAGTACAGTCCACATCTCCATCTCCAGGTGAAATATGTCTTGCGAGCCCCAGACCCCTATTTCCAACAATGTACCGAGCACCTCTGCCAGGCAGCTATCTGATTGTCTCCAGCGCCTTCATGTCAGAATATCCAGGACTGAGTTCCTTGCTCTACCCACAGCTTCCTGTGTCCTGTGTCTCAGTTACCCTTAAACAATTGCACCATCAACTCAGCCTCCCAGGCCAGGCATTTTCTCTACCCTGATGCCAAAGTCTTCTTCTAAAAACTGCAGATCAGATCACATTGTTCTGTCCTTAACCCTTCAGTGATTCCAGATCACCTGCAGAATTATGTCCAAACTTCTTCCCATAGATGGCGTCCAAAACCCAGAGGGCTCGGGCCTCTTGCTCATATCAGACTCCACCCTCCTCCTTTTCCGCACCCTCACGTCCTTCTGCAGGCCGGTCCCGAAAACGCCGTTCCGCCACGTCTGCCAGTGCAGGCATCACCTCCTTCTCCCCTTCTGTGCTGATTCTTTGCATTTTCCATACTTTTATCATTCTGTTTATCACACTGTTTTGTAATAATTTGTTTTCGTATCTGTTTGTGTTATAGATTTGAGGTCCTTGAGGGGAGGGAGTCTGTCATTAATTTGTCTTTCAGCTTTATATCTCTAGCTCCTAGCACCATGTTCGTCATTTGATAAGCGTGCAATAAATCCTGGATAGATAGGTCATTGAGTGAATGAATGAATTTACACACCTGCTACCTGTTTTCCCTTTCTCTTGCCATCCTATTCCCTACAATCTCCCGAAAGTGCCTCAGCATCATCAAAGCATGTGATCCTGGGTCTTCCTTCTCAAGCGCTAAAGTGGGTGCCGAATCTGTGCTGATAACGCCAAGAGTGGTTAAGAAGTTTGCCTGTGTTATTCCAAGTTTTAAGTGATACTTTAATCCGGGTCTCTCAGAGAAAGCCTCTTAGAGGAGGCACTTCGTAAAAGGTTCCTGACGGCACCTCTGAAGACTGGGGGGAGAAATATACTGACCGAATGGACAAATCTGTCAACCGCTTTCAAGCACTGCCAATGCCATATAAGAGCTGGCCTCGTTTATCCAACAGGTGGATGCTCCTACAGTTTGTGAAGAGAGGGAAGAGGCAGACATTTTGCCTCCTGGTCGATTAGGGGAAGACTTCTACACTTTTAGCAAATGCCAAGTTCAGCCCTAGGAATTAGACAAACTGTGACCATGGGCCAAATCTGTCCACTGCATGTCTTTGTAAATGAAGTTTTATTGGAACACAGCCATCCCTAGTCACTTCTGTATTGTCTGTGGCTGCTTTGCGCTTCAGCAGAAGAGTTGAGTAGTTGAGACAGACACCGTTTGACCCACAAAATCTAAAATATATACTGTCTGGCCCTTTACAGGAAAAGTGCACTGACCCCTAGAGAATCCAAAATGTGATGCTTTCTTGACTTGAAATTTTTATAATCTCCTTTTTATTGTCAGTGAGATGCTACTAATTGTCAAAAATGACTTAGACCCCTCATGCAAGGACACAGCCTCATATACTGTGGAGATACCAACACTGTGACAAGATTTGCCAATTTAAAAAATCAGATCAGTTAAATTCTTGACATCAGCCAATGCTAGTGCAACTGACAACTACAATAAATCTTAAAAGTTCTCATCACAAGAAAAAAACTTATGTAACTATGTATAGTGACAGATGTTAACTAGACCTATTGTGACGATCATTCCCCAATATATACAAATATTGAATCACTATATTGTTCACCTGAAACTATTATAATGCTGTAAGTCATTTATACCTCAATAAAAAATAAAGATAAAAAGAACTAACAGCTACAAAACTGGTTGTAATAGAACCAAACCTAAGAATGTTTTGAATAAAGAGATTGCCATTGCTGATGACAGCCTGCAATGAATGAGTGAGATATAATTGCATTTGTTTATCTGAAATTTGGTCTTTATAATCATACACAATCGTAGTCAAGAAACTTGTATTACAGTCCTCGGAGACTGGATGCTGCAAAAATAACCTTCTGCTGTTCAGATATGCCTGAGTTTGTCTCAAATTAAGAACTACAGAAATACATACCATTTTCATGATAGAAGAAAATATTCTCGTCACCCAGAACTTTCGGAATGTCTCTTTCTGCTCTAGGTCCATTTGTGATGAACACAGATGAAGAGATTTCTCAGGCCATTCTTGATTTCAGAAATGCGAAAAACGGCTTTGAAAGAGCCAAAACCTGGAAATCAAAGATTGGAAACTGGTGACAAGCACAAGGGCAGGTCTGGCTGCCTTCTAGAATTTTGCCCTTTGTGGCATCCACCCGTTCAGTGCATCCAGTTTCCAAAGCTGACTTCACCAGTGCTTCTAAAGAATTCCACACTCTGGGCTTCCCTGGTGGCGCAGTGGTTGAGAGTCCACCTGCTGATGCAGGGGACACGGGTTCGTGCCCCGGTCCGGGAGGATCCCACGTGCCGCGGAGCGGCTGGGCCTGTGAGCCGTGGCCGCTGGGCCTGCGCGTCCGGAGCCTGTGCTCCGCAACGGGAGAGACCACAGCAGCGAGAGGCCCGCGTACCGCAAAAAAAAAAAAAGAGAATTCCACACTCAAGTGATGACATGTTTTCTATAGCAATGTCTGTGAGATACTTCCTGGCCCAAGCAAATGAACCTAATTGTTGCTTCTTTAAAAATCAGTGTTCTTCATTTCAATCTAAGTTACTTCTGTTAAAAAAATTATTTTGTCTATGTTTTCCTTTTCATGGGCATGTGGATATTTTGTCATCTTTGTGCCTGTGTGTTTTTTAAAGCACATTTGATTACTCTCTGTGTGTCACTGATGGAGGTGCGTGAGCATCTGAGGTCTCTTTCTGAGCAGCGCAATTTTGATGCCTATGTGCTGGGGTTTCATGTTACAGGTTATCTGCGTGGGTAAAGTAACAGCAGTTCTGAGCGTTTCAGTCAGTTTTCAAAACTGCCCTGCTATTGGTAGGGACACGACAGGATTACGGCCAAGACTTCCCTGTTTTTTCTGCCAAAATCTGTGTCAGATTTAAGACACATGCTCCTGCAAGCTTCCATGAGGGTTGTGAAAAAAGTTTGAATCCACAACTGGGTCCCGGCCTTCTGTAGCTGCAAACACTGGTGGCCAAACCACCTCCTTCTAAAACAACTCAAACCTGGGGCATAGCGCGGGGGAAGATTTTTTTTTTTTTAGTTTGCTGGAAATGAAATGGACTTAGAGGCCTTCTCATTTCAAGTAGAAGACATTTCCACTTCCTGATTATTTTTGGAGCGTACGAACATTTAAACTTTTTTTCTGTTCTCTCCCCCCCCATAAGATTGTGCAGAAACGTACCTTGACTAATTGATTTTGATCACAACTGATTGTTTTTCCCTGTGAACTCCTGGGGTTTCGAACTTTCCTTCTGGAGAATGCCTTTTGAACCAGTTTGCTCTAGCTGCCTGAGGTCAACTGCTTGGTAATCAGTGGATATTAGAATATTCAAAATGTACAGACAGTGGGCAATGGTGAATATTTTCATGATGTCTTCTCTGCAGTTGGTGCAGAGCTCCAGTTATGAACATGGACCAGTGAAGGTAGGTGAGCTCAATTTTTCATGTGATGCAGATTTTTAAGTTGGCTTATACAAAGGATGTACTTTCTTTTCTGCCACTATTTTTGAGACAATATAAAAATGCATAACACTCCTCGTAGTGGCCAGGATATATTCTGTACTTGTTAATGAGTATTCTGTTTCTTAGGCTTACTAAGATTCTTGCCATGAGTTTTTGAAAACGCTGGGGGTAGGGGCTTTTGGAGATGTAATAGGACATGAAAGTTTCCCCTCAACTGTATGTGCAGATAGCACAGTGATTTTTTTAATTTGAAACAAATAATAGATTTACAAGGTTGTGTTACTTTCTGCTGTACCACAGTGATTTTCTCATGAAGCATTCTTGTTTTTATCACACAGATAACTTTGGGTGCTGTTTATTTTCAGGTCATCTGTGAGCTAGTTTAGTTAGTTAATTTCTTCTGTAAACTGAAAACTGCCATGCTTTCTACAGATGTTTTCTATCTGGTTTTCCAAATTACCCGTTGCCACCATCTAGAAAAATCTTTTCTCTGAAGTCGTTTTGGTCCTTTGCTTTTTGAAACGTGTGTAAAACTCAACCATAATCAAATCTTTGATTCTATGAGCAAGCGTCAGATAGAGCCTAATGAGTTGAGAGTAATGAAAAAGATTAACTGGGATGTTACTGACTGAGCACTATTTCGCCCAGTTTTATTGTATTTCATAGACTATACTGTTTTCCTCACCTTTTGATTTTGAAAATGATTCAGATATAATTGTTTTGACTGAAGTGGTGCTAAATCATTATTGATTTTGGAATTGCTGGCCGTGAACAATCAAAGTGGACTTGAGTTTTTGTAGCTGTCGTTAGGAAATGCATTTTCAACAAGGGTGATGTCGCCCCCAACAGGGGAAAATTGGTCCTTGGGGGTGAAAACGTCTTACTCTTATGTATAAAGCACAGATGTACTTATACTACAGAAAGAGATACACAGTATTTCTGCGAAGGTTGAACTCTGTGTTAGGGGTAGAGAGTCACCTTGCCCAACAAGCGACACCTTTCTAACTTTCCAAATTCCTAACGGACACGAGAGAGATCACCGTCATTCAGCTCCACTTCATTGCCACCAGCCTGGATGTGGGATCTCGATGCCAGATCGCAGGTAAAAGGGAATCTCATTTTGAGCCTAGGGGACAGGAGAAAAAAAAATCAGACTTGTTTGAAGTAAGTAAGGCTTTTCAGGCTGTTCAGCTGTTGTTAAGTCCACCCAGCCCCTGGCTCAATTAAATCTTTCCGATGCGAAGGAAAGGCTTGCGTACAGTTAAACAGAAGTTCGGGCGTAGGTACGAGTGGGTGGTGAGGGCTAAGGAGGTATATCATATTGGTTGTTATACATTTTCTTTTCCCCCGTAACTTTTTCTTAAGAGAAAAATCCAAGAAGATTTGTGTTTCTTAATGTTAATGTTCTTCTTGTTTAAATCAAAATTGAGTATGAAAGCATATTCAAGATGGTAATGGTTTGGACACTGGGATATGAATGTATTATGTGCATTTTGAGATAAAAATGTTTCATTTATTATAAGACGTGTCCAGAGTCCTCCTTGGTGGTAGGTCCGTGAGCGTGTTCTTCTCTCCACCCTCCCCTCTTCTAACCACCTCTTTTCCCAAAAGGATGGCAACGATGCCAATTCTATCACGAGGCTGCCCTTCCCCCACAGTGGTCACTTTCTAGCCTTGAACATTCTCCTATTTTTTCAGCTTAGACTAGCAGTGCCTCTCGTACAGTTACACGAGTCTGTAAACATTTTTTTTCCTGCAGTAACCATGCAAAAGGCTACCAGTACCCTGCACAATTGCTCTCAAAGCCATTTGAGTGTAAGGCATCCTGATTTCATTAGTCTTGCCAGCTGTACTTAGGACAGCTGTTTGGGGTCAGTAGTGCATGGAATTTGTGAACTGAGATAAGTCTGTTGGAAAATCTCAACTCGGATCTACTGTGCATACTGTTTAGCTGCTAAGTTTTTCAATCTAAGCAGAACGTGTTTTCTTCTAGAAATAAGATTAACCCAGTGCCTCTTTCTGGCTCACTAGTATAATCAGATTAACCACCTAGATATGGGATTTATTTCTGTGTCTGTTTTCTCCAGCTTTTATATATGTTGGGGTAGTCATATACAGTTGCACAGCGCGTGCACTGCACAACTCTGGGATGCTCCATCCACATAGTCTCACGTCTGTATGTGACAGCGCTGAGTACAATAGTGTGGACATTCTGGGCGTTTGAGAAATAAATACCTGCAACCTCACTGTCCTGTCATTCACATCGACCTTCTGGCCAGCACTGTTTCTGGTGTATTTGATAAGCATTGCTTGTCACCAGGAATCTTGGCACCTCCTTAAGTCACTAGGGGAAGCCATTGCCATAAATCTTTTCAAAGTCACTGATGCAGACATACCAGGAGAGTGATGAGGGATTAATTCCGGGTCCTGGAGGTTTGCCCCACTCTTCTCTGACGGAATTTGTCTCCTTCGTCCCCACACGACCTTTCAGCCCCCTCTTTCAGCACTTCAGTGATGGAAGACTGTTGCTGAGTGGTGGAGTCGTTCAAACTCAGCCTGAGACTGGAATAAATCCAAGATCCACAGGAATGTGGGACACCTCTAAGTACCGTGAGAAGCCACATGGCTCACGAGACTTCATAACCTTTGTGTCACTTGCCTTCTCCTGAAATTGTCTCTAAAGGGAATTGAATAACAAGGACTAAGATGCACCTTCCATATTTAATTCCAGGAAGCAGACCCGCCCCCACTGCTCTCCCTACGGTCATGCACAGGGAAGTCCATTGACTTCGTTGCTAGTCAGATGGCCCAACGAGCTCGTGCCCACTTTCGTATCCGGCATCATCCTTGGCACAAAATACATGTGAACTGTTTTCCATTAATTTCTTCTTCATTTATGACCTTATAGGTGAATGCGTTGCATTACATGCTTCTGTACACAGATCTTTTCTCTCCTTAACTGGTGGTTGAAGCTTGTATCACTTTAGCCTATTGTTGCTATTCAGGGTACAGTAGGACCCTCTGTATCTTGTGGCTTGAATATACTACTTCCCTGTATGACTTATTGTTCAATTTACAAACCCCTGATTTGGGGAACTCCCTGGAGGTCCGGTGGTTAGGACTCTGTGCTCTCACTGCCCAAGGCCCACGTTCACTCCCTGGTTAGGGAACTAGGATCCCACAGGCCGCATGGTGTGGCCAAAAAAAAAAACAACCACCTGATTTGGACTTGGCGGATTAGCCTTTAGTATAGACCCCTAAAAGCTCTAGAAAAAAAAATCACATTAAAACTGCATGTTGAGTGAGTTTCATTAAGGAACTGCTCTTCGGACAGTCTTATAAAGACAATTTATGGAATGAAAATGCAGTATTTGGACACACGGATGCTTCCATGTAGAGTGTAACGTAGGACGATCTGGAACTCCCAGGCACCTTTATCATTCCCACAGTGGCCTAGAGGTACTAGAGGAAGAGGGACACAAGTGACAGTAAATTGTTTCTGAGCACATTTCTAAGCTCAGCTCTTTCCCACCACTTGAGATTAACAGAGAGGGCGGGAAACTATCCACAACTGGGAAAGTGATTGAGATGAGGTGAGATGAGACATTTCTTTTTTTTTTTTAACTTTGTATTTTGTATTGGAGAATAGGTGATTACAATGTTGTGTTAGTTTCAGGCGTACAGCAAAGTGATTCAGTTATACATATACGTGTATCTATTCTTTTTCAGATTCTTTTCCCATTTAGGTCATTACATAATATTGAATAGAGTTCACTGTGCTATACAGTAGGTCCTTGTTGGTTATCTATTTTAAATATAGCAGTGTGTACATGTCAATCCCAATCTCCCTATTTCTTCTTAGGTTGCTTTTATGGTGGGAAGTCCCCTTTTTTTTAAATTTATATAAATGTATTTATTTATTTATTTTTGCCTGTGTTGGGTCTTCGTTGCTGTGCGCGGGCTTTCTCTGGTTGCGGTGAGCGGGGGCTGCTTTTCACTGCGGTGCGGTGGCTTCTCTTGTTGTGGAGCGAGGGCTGTAGGCGTGCAAGCTTCAGTAGTTGTGGCTCGTGGGCTCTAGAGCGCAGGCTCAGTAGTTGTGGCGTGTGGGCTTAGTTGCTCCGCGGCATGTGGGATCTTCCCGGACCAAGGTTCAAACCTGTGTCCCTGCATTGGCAGGCGGATTCTTAATCACTGCACCACCAGGGAAGCCCAGAAGTCCTCTTTTCTCTCTGTCTTACCACTAGATCTTATAGTCTCTACCAAGATACTAGGACATTATAAATCAAAGGCACTCTGAGGCCCCCCTGCATCATGAAAGTCTTGACTGGTTGTGATGTCCTGTTCTTAAAGGCTCCCCTTGCCTCTCCTTAGAACTTGCCAACATCTGACAATTCATTTGTCTATTTATTGAGCACATACTGTGTCGAATGCAGCAGGAAATAAGGCAGTGTTTCAACTCTCATGGAACTCACATTCCACGTGTGACGGGTGAAAAGTGCCATGAAGAGGATCAAGGAGGGGGCGGAGACACAGAGGGATGGGTCCGGGGGAGACCTCTCTGATTCCGTTTCCTTTGTGCAGAACCCTGGAGGAAGTGAGGGAGGCAGAGGCCACTTTGTGCAGTGGCCGTGCGGAGGGGCCCGTGTGGCTGCAGCCGGGAGAGCGGAGGCCAGAGCTGTACTTCCGGAGGTTGGAGACATAGCCAGGGCAGATCACGTAGAGTGTGGCTGCGTTCCAGGAAAACTTCATGCACACTGAAATTTGAATTGTGCATCACTTTCATGCATCACGAAATAGGCTGCTTTCCATTTGTTGCAACCGTTTAAAATTGTAAGAAGGATTTCTTAGCCCACAGGCCATATAAAAAGAGGCCTCAGGCTGGATTTGGCCCACAGGTCAGAGTTGGCCAACCCTGATCTGTATCATTACATTGTTTTATCCTATTCATGGGACGTATCAGTACCTGACATTTTTTATTTGCTTGTGTATAGGTGTATTGCTTTGTCACCGTCCACTAGCATGAAAGCTTTTTGAGGACAGGGACTTTTCATTGGTTACTTCAGCTTCCCAGTCACCTAGTGCAAAGGTGGAATAGAATGGATACTAAAAAAGTATTTGTTACTGACTGATGGACTAGGCATCTAGGCTTTGAGATACCCAGGCAGTATATTCACCCTGTGCTATTTTCCTGTGGAGATTAGAGAGGATTTGGCTGAAGGTATCAAGGAATCCTGCAGTGTTTTTTCAGCCATAAGCTATCCTAGAGGGTGTTTACTTCTAGGAGCCAGTTGTAGAAGGAAGTCACCTTAGCCCCTTTTTCCATCTTGGTGGTCACAGAAAGAGATGGCAAAGCAGCATCTGGCCACACAGCAGATATGGATAAAACTTGGACACCTGGATGACTTCCTTCATCTTTGAGATCCTTGAAAAGTGCTGTGTTTTCATCCTACACCACGTGGTTTGTGAAAATGTGGTAAATTATGGCAAAGTACTCTGGGCAGATGCTCAGTCAGTCAGGCTAGGCCAGGATCTGCTGTAACAGGTAACAAACAAACTCCGTATCTCTTGTTGGCTCCTAAACAACAGAAGGTGTAGTTGTTGCCTGTACCACGTGACCCTCCTGGTTTGACCAGGGTGAGCTCCACATCAGGATGCAGCTGGCTGGGCATCCCCTTCTTGAATGCCATTAGTCACCATGACAGAGGGAAGGAAAGCCCTGGAGAGCCTCACCCTGGCAGTTAAATTCTCTGGCCTGGAAGTGACACGCATCACTTCCGGTCACAGCCCCTTGACCCCCTGCCCCATCCAACCACTAGGGGCCAGGAAGTGCAAGCCTTCCATGTGCTCGGAAGGTAGAAGGCTGGAACTCTGGTGAATAGTGTTAATGACTATAATACACACAACTTTGGTCACTTCTAAATGTTTCTGAACTTACCATTGAGATGGGAGGTGACTGTGGTTGGACACTGGGGTAGAATCATGGAAGGAAGACACTCGGGTTTCTTTCTGCTGCTCAGGAGCCTCCTTTTTCTTGGGAAAAGGAAAGCTGTACATTCAGTTCAGTGAACATTTGTGGAATGTCCACCATGTGCCGGGCACATGAGTGGAAATGACATGTTTATAAAATAAAGATGTCTCAGTTATTTGCATATCTTACCAGCAGCCAAGGAGCTCAGCTTGGCCTGTGAGAAGGATAATTTTAATGCCTGAAACTTTAAGTAATAATGAAAATTTTAATGAGTCTCTTTTTTTTTTTTTTTTTGCGGCACGCGGGCCTCTCACTGTTGTGGCCTCTCCCGTTGCGGAGCACAGGCTCCGGATGCGCAGGCTCAGCGGCCATGGCTCACGGGCCCAGCCACTCCGCGGTACGTGGGATCTTCCTGGACCGGGGCATGAACCCGTGTCCCCTGCATCGGCAGGCGGATTCTCAACTACTGCGCCACCAGGGAAGCCCAATGAGTCTCTTTTTTGTCTTTCATTGTCATCTAAATAATTATACCACTCACATCTTTGAGAAAAGTATTGCTTTCCTGAAATCTAAGTGTGCCTAAAATAATTTCTGGAGAAAGAAAATAACATGTGTCGAATGTTGCTATGGCAAAGGTTTTGTTGTTACTTACTGTTCCATTCTGGAGGGAGTTAGGAAGAGTGTGATTTTGATTGAAGGAATACCCTGAGTTCTTCCTATATGAGAGACCCTCCGAAAAGAACAGTTCATAGCTTGGTTCATAACGATACTCTCACAGCAAGACTGGGGATCATTGCGCATCTTAGACAATGCAGTGGTTCTGGGTGAGTGAGAGGAGAGCGGTGGATGCTGGCGCGGGACCACTGCCTCTTTAGGAAGAAAGGTGAAAACGGGCGTTCTGGGCTGACGGCCAGTGGCATGGCAGGGCTGCCTTGTAAAAAAGAGGATGAGGTTTGGCATAAAGATCCTCTGTCCACCCAATGGATTGTGTTACACTTAGGCTGAGATAGGGCTGTAGCAGGTAACTATTACAATAATGCAGTGTGACAATCCAGTCCAAATTTCAGTGGCTCAAAACATCGATAACCTATTTTCACTGACGTTCCTGTTGGTCAGCTGGAAGGCAGAGGGTCAAGGCTGGAGCCATAGGTTGAGTCTGGGTCTGCTCCACATGCTTCTCATCTGCCTCGGATCAGCGAGCCAGCAGGGGCAGGTGCTTAGGCGATGGTGGAAACGTAGGAGGGCTGTGCGGTCATAAATACATTTCAGTCCTCTGCTTGCATCATGTCATAATATCCCATTGGTCAAAGCAGACCACGTGGCCCAACATCATTGGGGCTGAGAAATACATTCCTGTTTTGCGCAGGGAGAGGACGGGTGGAGGCATGGAGGCGGTGGAATTGTTTTTAACAATAACCTAATTACCAATAAAGGCTTTGGATGGTTTCCTTAGACGTTGGGCCCTTGATCTTTGAGATCAGTGAAAAAGAGACTGTAACGGGCTTACTTCCCTGGTGGCGCAGTGGTTGAGAGTCCGCCTGCCAATGCAGGGGACATGGGTTCAAGCTCTGGTCCAGGAAGGTCACACATGCCACAGAGCAACTAATCCCATGCGCCACAACTACTGAGCCTGTGCTCTTGAGCCCGTGAGCAAGCCCGCACGCACCAACAAAGACCCAACACAGCCAAAAATAAATAAAAATAAAAATAAATAAATTTTTAAAAAAGACTGTAACAGACCTTGGGAATATATTCTCCTGGGGTTATTCAGAGCATCCTTTTAGAGTTTTGCCGCTCGAGCCCATTCCTCACTCATCTGTCCCCACATTTCCTAAGCATAGATGCATCCGACGGGAGCAGAGGCATTTGAGTGGAGCACGGATTTAAAACATGTAAAGGCAGGCATAGACCTCTCCCCACATGCTAGACAATTTGGCTGGGGAGAAACCCACCCACAATATTCATCAAATTAGAGCATGTGGAGGTCCCAGACATCCTAGCCGTCTAGTATCCCCTTAAAATACCCAGACAGCTGTGCACACACATTCACACAAATGCACACGCGCGCGCACACACACTTTCTCTGCATCTCTAATTCCTTTCCTTAGTCTTAAGATGAACTCAACACCCTGAGTTTCTCATATATTCACAGTTAAACATAGAACTGCCTGAGTAAAAGAGCCACTGATAGTGTGAGGGCCCCCAGATGGCCAGGTTTCTGGATTTCAGAGCAGTAGGACCAGGCCCTCGGTTGGCTCCATGTGAATCATTATCAGCAACGTGTGTTCTCCCCCCTGCCCTCAGTTGGTACGGCCCATACTATTAGGTACCATCTGTTCTGGGGATGGCTGGACCCTAATGACAAAACACAAAGCTTGAAGAAGTGGGTGGTTTTCCCTCACCCACCTATAAAGACGTATGTAAAGCTTGGGTAGACACTTTAAAATTGGCCCTTCATCTGAAAATACCTCCAAGAAATGTTAGAAAAAGAAAAAGAAATTTTGTCCTTGATTTACCCTGGAAAAGGTTTTCTCATTAACTTTTATTTACTGTGGTTGGAGGTGTCCTATCTTGCTCTTTTCAAACTCACCTTTCTGGTTGCTAAGGGAAATCAAAGCCATAAAGCACCTCTAAACCCCAACCCAGGACCAGATGCCCCACCCCTAAGAGAGGAAAGAAAGGAAATGAACATCACTGAATGCCTCCCCTATATTTGACTCGTTCCCATGTATGACCTTGGGTCATCTCCACAGCAGCTCTATGAGGTGTTGTTAGCATTGCCTTCTGAAATGAGGAAACCATGGCTTAAGGAAATTAAATAGTTGGCCCACAGTCAAATAGCTAAAAGGGAGCAGTGCCTGGATTGAAAGCCAGCTTACTTTATTTTTTTAAAGTTACTATACGGTAAAATTATCATTTTTCCCATTTGATGTGCAGTTCTGTGAATTTTAGCACAGAGGTTTCTGTAACCACCACCATAATCAGGATACAGAAAAAACATTCCTTTATGCTACCCATTTATAGTCACACCCTCCTCCCAGCCTGTGGCAACGTCTGCTCTGTTCTCCATCGCTATCTTTCTGGTTTTTCGAGAATGTTATTAATGGAATCATACAATCAGTAACCTTTTGAGATTGGCTTCTTTCACTCCCTGTGCCTTTGAGTTCCACCCAAGTTGCTGTGCATACCAGCCATTCATTCCTTTTTACCGCTGAGTTGTATTCCATGGGGTGGACGTGGCACGGTTTGCCTAAGCAACCATTCATATATTGAATGACGTGACAGTTGTTTCCAGGTTTTTAGTTCTTACGAAGAAAGCTAGTATTGATACAAACATTCAGGTCAAGGTTTTCGAGTGAACCTAAGTCCTTGCTTATCAAGGGTAAACTCTCAGAAGTGGGACTGCTGGGTCATATGGTGAGCGTCTGTTGAACTTTATAAGAAACTGCCAACACATTTCCCAGAATGCTCTACCATTCAAAGCCAGTTTTGGACAATTCTCATCCATGCTCTTCCCTCGCCAATCAGCCGTCTGTCCCGACCACAGAGTGGTTTCCAGTATCGGGCAAAGCTTCCTTTCGGGGGATGTAATTTCCACTTGAGAGTTACAAGAGGCAAAGGCACAAAACTTCAGTTTGGCCTCGCGAGTCTAACATGGCCTGCGCGGGTTCCTTGACACAGGTGGGAGAGTGAGAATGGGGAAGCAGGGGTGGGGGAATGGTATCTGGACAGTTGGGAACGTGGCGGTACAACTTGGCTCCCAAGCCAGGGAAGAGTTGGTGGCTTGGGCTCAGCCTTAAACATCCAGCTAAAGATGAAATGCAAAATGCATTTCCAGTGAAACAGAAGTTGCTAAGAGGTAGAGGGAGCATGGAATTATTTGTCTTGCAACAAGGTCCACTCCCTAGACCCACTGCAAAGGGAAACAAATTGCTGACTGTGGTTTCCTGAACTCCAGGGCCCAGTAATCAAAGGACTGGTTCCCCAGGCAACACTTGTAAATCCCTAAGCAAATCTAGGGAACGTTGTGTGAAATGTGTTCCATCCACAGCACACTCCGAAGCTTCTGGATCTTCCAGATATACAAATTCTCTTCACCCCACCCCCTTATCACTAAACTTCCTGAAGACACATTGCCAACAGTTTGACAGAATAGAATCATCAGTTTTGAAAGGCTTGGAAACATCGACCCACAGTTCTCGAGAGGTCCAGTGGAGGATTTTGCAAAGCTGGTCTCCTTTTTCATATCTAGAACAGGAGGATTCTTAAGGGCAAAGGACTTGAATGACCCGAGAACAGCTTTTTGCAACTCGTAACTTCTGACAGCTCAGAGGCAGGATGGATCTCAGCCATGTACTCCTAAGGCACGCCCCTTCCCCTTGGCATTGTGTTTATGTCCTAATTTCTATGTGCCTTCAAATATTTTCTAGACTGCCATGTTTTCGAAAGGATTAGAATTTACTATTCCCAATTAAATCCCAGTAAGTTAAAGGAGTACCTATTATTTTTAATTCTGTTTGGGAGAAGTGGGTTGTTTTGGCTCCTTGGGAGTTTTTTTCCGGTCATCTAGGATGGTCTCACATAAGGCAGCTGCTCTCCTCGGGCTGTTTAGCCTGGAAAACAGTATTGTTGGTCTTCAATCTTGAAAAAGTCATACAGATTGGGAAGTGGGCCACAAACAATCAGCCCGGTGACTTGAGTTAAGAAAAGGCTCAGAAAATCCAGTTCAGCAAGATACTCATCCAAGTGTTTTGAATCCACGGTATAAGTCAGAGGGGTTTAAAGAATAAAACTATTTCTCAGCTTACATCTACCGTTTATTCCCCACTCAGTGGGCTTGTACGGGGCTCAGGCACTCACCCCGGCCTTTGAACTTAAACCAGCATGCACCATTCCCAAGATGAGTGTTTCTCATTCAAATCACTTGGAAAGATTTTTTTTTTTACATCTTTATTGGAGTATAATTGCTTTACAATGGTGTGTTAGTTACTGCTTTATAACAAAGTGAATCAGTTACACGTATACATATGTTCCCATATCTCTTCCCTCTGGCGTCTCCCTCCCTCCCACCCTCGCTATCCCACCCGTCTAGGTGGTCACAAAGCACCGAGCTGATCTCCCTGTGCTATGCGGCTGCTTCCCACTAGCTATCTACCTTACGTTTGGTAGTGCATATAGATTTTTTAAAGAAACTTTTTATTTTGAAATAATTTTAGATTTACAGAAAAGTTGCAGTGCTAGCGGAGAGAATAGCCTGTATGTCTCTCACCCAGCTTCTCCTAAGACTAGCAACTACTTACGAAGTTTTTCAAAATCCTCATGGCAAAGCTGTAGCCCAGAACCAGAAAAAGAATCTCTGAGGATGGGATCCAAGCATCAGTGTTTCTGTGAGGCTTCTTCCCAGGCAGGTTAAAGGTGAGGCCAAGGTGGAGAACCTCTGCTACAAACCCTAACTTCTCAAAGTGTGGCCAGCCAACCAACAGTATCACCATCACCTGGGTGCTTGTTAAAAATGCACCATCCTAGGTCTCACCCCAAACCTACTCCATCAGAATCTGCATCCTGGCAAGATTGCCAGGTGATTGGTATGCACAGGAAGTGTTGAGAAGCATCGCTCTATACAAAAGATTAAACAGACCACACAAACCTGGCCCCTGATCACTCTTTTTCAAATGCATGTATGTATTATATTTAGTACTCATAAACAACTTCTTCAGATACGCATTAAGTACTTATTATATAAAACGATGAGCCTGACCCTCTAGGAGGATCTACCCTCAAGGAGATCACAGTATAGTAAGGGAGATGCAATGTGCTCATTAAAACTATAGTCTAAGTTAGGGACTTCATAGAAAGCTTCATGGAAAAAGTGGCATTTGATTTGGACCTGGAAGGAGGATACTCAGAGGAAGATCCTTGAAAAGTAAGTGATGCAGTTTGAATAAATGAATAATCTCAGGGTTAAATTTTCTATAGCATTTGATGAATCTATTTATTCTTAGATTTAATAAATATTAAATATTTAGCTCTTACTATTATTTTTTAACTCTTACTATTTTTTTAAGTATAGTTGATTTATAACGTGTTAGTTTCAGGTGTACAGCAAAGTGATCCAGTTATATATATACATATATACATACGTGTGTATATACTTTCTTTAAATTATTTACTTATTTATTTTAAAATATTTATTTACTTATTTATTCGTTTGGCTGCACCGGGTCTTGGTTGCAGCACACAGGATCTTCACTGCGGCGTGCGGAATCTTTTAGCTGTGGTGTGCGAACTCTTGGTTGTGGCCTGTGGCATCTAGTTCCCTGACCAGGGATCAAACCCCGGGCCCCCTGCATTGGGAGCGTGGAGCCTTAGCTACTGGACCACCAGGGAAGTCCCTATGTATATATGTTCTTTTTAAAAGAATAAACCTAATAAAACCTGTTCCTTTATAGGTTATTACAAACTATTGAGTAGAGTTCCCTGTGCTATATAGTAGGTCCTTGTTGATTATCTGTTTTATATATAGTAGTGTGTATATGTTAATCCCAATCTCCTAATTCATAGCTCTTACTATTGCTATCTGAATAAAACATATCATTACTGCTCCAGTGGTCCTGAATGACCCAGTGGGGAGGACAAGCATTAGGTAAGTAATGACACAAATAATTCATTAGCGTCAGTGGTGGTAAGCACTGGGGAGAAGGATGGGGAGCTCGGAATCCATGTGACTGACAGATCAGACCTAGGCAAGGGTGGCAGTAGTGGGGGAGGCTTCCCTATGCAGGTAACACCTGGCTGAGAAAGGTTTAGCTAGACAGAGTAGAGGGCATTCCCAGCAGGGGGAACAGCATGGACTAAGGCCAAAGCAAGAAGAAATGAACAGGGCTTCCCTGGTGGTGCAGCGGTTAAGAATCCGCCTGCCAATGCAGGGGACGTGTGTTCGGGCCCTGGTCCGGGAAGATCCCACGTGCCGCAGAGCAGCTAAGCCCACACGCCACAACTACTGAGCCTGCGTTCTAGAGCCCGCGAGCCACAACTACTGAAGCCCGCGTGCCTAGAGCCCGTGCTCCGCAACAAGAGAAGCCACCGCAATGAGAAGCCCACGCACCGTAACGAAGAGTAGCCCCTGCTCGCCACAACTAGAGGAAGCCCGCGCGCAGCAACAAGTCCCAACTCAGCCAAAAATTAATTAATTAATTAATTTTTTAAGAAAAGAAGAAATGAGCGCTTCCCTGGTGGCGCAGTGGTTGAGAGTCCGCCTGCCGATGCAGGGGACGCGGGTTCGTGACCCGGTCCGGGAGGATCCCACATGCCGCGAAGCGGCTGGGCCCGTGAGCCATGGCCGCTGAGTTTGCGCATCTGGAGCCTGTGCTCTGCAACGGGAGAGGCCACAGCAGTGAGAGGCCCGCGTACCACCAAAAAAAAAAAAAAAAAAAAAAAAAAAAAAGAACAAAAGAGCAAACCAGTGAAATGAGTGTCCAGTAACATCCCATTGTTCAACTCTGATATTTTCCATTGCCTCCAAAATAAGTAGCCTGGTCTTTAAGCTTCCAATCCTTCCTCTTTTTTGTTTTAAACAGCTACATTGTCATACAAGTTACATACTGTAAAATTTGCCCATTCACCTGTTGGAAGTAAAATTCAGTGGTGTTTAGTAAACCTGAGTGGTGCAGCCGTCTTCCGTATAAGATCCCTTGTGCCCTTTTACAATTAACCTTCATTCCCGCTCCCAGCCCCGGGCAGCCAATGATCGATTTTCTGTCTCTTGGGTAATCCTTAGGAGTGGAATCGGTTGACTGTACGGTGAGTTTATGTTTAACTTTTTAAAGAACTGCTGAACTCTTTGCCAAAGTGACAGCACCATTTCACAGTCCCATCGACACTTGGTGTTGTCTTGACTGTGGCCATCCTAGTGGATGTCAAGTGGTACCTCACTGCACCAACCTCTTTTCCTAGTCTTATTTGCCAGTCTTCCCACTCTCAAACCTGCTCTGTGCCGCCACCAGAGTCAACCTCCTGCTGTTTTCTTCAGTGAGGCTCCTTGATTTCCCCAAATTATGCCTTTGTTCACTCTTTGAATGTGTTCCTTGACTAGATATTTTTTGGAGGAAAAGGGCATGGAAATTGAGAGCTCCAGTTATTAGGAGTACAGAAGGCCTTTGATTTTCCCCACAGTGTGGATACTTGCAAATTCCTCCTCCAAACCCAGCCACCATACCTTTCCAAATATCTTAGTCACACTTGGTGGAGATGACTGTCTGGGCCTGAGCTATGGAGATGCTCACTCTTCCTCTGGGAGAACACCATGTGAACTTAGAAATTAACAAAAGAGAAAGTGGCTACCCTTCATTCTGTACCTCAGGAAGCAGTATGCATCGAAATAATGGTAAAATCTTGTTACAAAGACCTTCAACCTCACAATTTGGAAACTGGCTTGTGGTAGTCAAGACATCAGAGAATGATTTGTTATTTAGGAGGGAAATTACTAACAGTCTTGGGTTCATTACCACAGACACATAAAAAGATGTTGCTGTAACAAAAAGCAGAGATCTGGTAACCCTGCCTCACTTCCTTTTGCTGAATGCTTTCTAATTATTTTAGCTTTGATTAGCACTTCCGTTAGAATATAGGAAGGAATTAGGAGCAACTTACTTGGCAAACGTTTGGTAGTTAAAACCGTTGAAATCCATGGTTTAAATATGTATGGGGGCCTATACTTACGCTTTCTAATTTTAATGTTCGTCTTGCTCAAGTAGATAAAGTTAATTATACAGAAATCAACTAGTGCAGAAAGTCTCTTGGAAACAAACAGCTATTCTTGACCCTTTGTAAACATGCGCCCACCCCTGGGATGAACTGGTTGTCAGGTTTCTGCTTATTCCGAATTTTCAGTACCTCCACTTGTAAGAGCAAAGTAAACTGTCTGCAATTTCTCAGTTATTTCAAACTAGGTTTTAAATTATGAGGCTTAAAGTATGCTTAAATAACTTGTACTTGAGTAAACACTTCATTTTTTATGATGAGGTAAGTCGTATGAGCTAGTCAATGGCTTAAATTCAATCCAGAGGTTTATTTCCCTCTGAGCTCTCACGGTTGGATAGTGTAAAAATATTTCTCAGATTGAACTGAAACCTGTAAGAGCTATGAAGCCTTATCATTCCGTATTTATGGATTTGCCTCAATCAGTAAAAATCCTCTCAGTAGAGTACAATTTTTAAAACATATAAAAAGCTATTTGATTGTTTTCATTGTTTTGATGGGGAAGCAGTGTCGTAACAAAATTGTATTTCGCAGAGTGGATTGATATGAACTAGTTATGGCGTCCAGTTAGAAAAGCGAATCCTGAAGAGAGAAACTATTGAACAACGAGCCTTGATGGCACAGCATTGAATTTGAGTCACTGGAGAGATTGGCAGTTATTCAATTTCATCTCCAGATTTCTTAGCTGAAGCAGCTGTGGCATGCTCTTGAGATTCAGTGCCTGTTCCCCAAACCCTATCTATGCTCTTCCAGCTTCCTCCAGCCCTTGCTCCCAGAAAATTGCCTTGATTCCAACTTCTCAAAGAAGTGAGAAATCATAGGTCCCAAGCAGTCCTGCTATCTACACACCCGCATCATCTCCACGAGCCTCCTCTTTCAGACCCTCTCATTCGTTCATCTTCTGTCTACCTAGCTCTGGAACTTATGTCACACCAACCCCTCTAGGTCCCTGCTTTCTCATGCATATGTTCAGTTTCTTCCTCTCTGTTGGTTCTTTCCCTCAGGTCATAAACATGTTCAAGATTTTCCCACCTTTATTAAAACATGCACACATGTACACACACAGATTCCCATTCACATCTGGACTTCCAAGGAAGATGACCTTCTACATTCATGTTTTGAGATGGTTTATAGTCCGTAGCAATGATCGATAAAATGTAAAATTGATCACAGGATGGTAAACATCTGCAAATGGCAAACGTTTGCAGAAATGGTACCAAAAACATGAAGCTGAAGAAATCAACATGTCGTATACCTTAAACCTATACCACGCTGTCAGTTGCATCTCAAGAAAAATAAATTTTTTAAAAAACGAAGCTGAAGCTGCAGAACTGATGGACTGTTCTGGAAGGTGGAGGCCACCAAGAGTTCAGTTCCGGTGGGTAATGGGCTCCATGAGTGCAATCCATCAGATCCATGAAAGAGGAAGTTACTGCTCTTGGCTGCCTGGAGCTGTGTCTTCTATGAAACTGCTTAACATGAGCCAGAGGACGAGGCAGGGCTTGAGCTGAGCTGATCCCTGAGTCATAAGTACTCAGTAAGTTTCTGGACCCGGGGCCCTGAGTGTCAGGGGATGCAACCACAGACCTTTATTTATTTATTTATTTGCGGTACGCGGGCCTCTCACTGCCGCGGCCTCTCCCGTTGCGAAGCACAGGCTCCGGACGCGCAGGCTCAGCGGCCATGGCTCACGGGCCCAGCCGCTCCGCGGCATGTGCGATCTTCCCGGAGCGGGGCACGAACCCGCGTCCCCTGCATCGGCAGGCAGACTCTCAACCACTGCGCCACCAGGGAAGCCCCACAGACCTTTAAATGAAGAAAGAAAAAGCAAATCTCCCAATGAAGATGAAACTACTAAACCAAATTCCAAAGCACTGAGAAAGACAGCCAATAAAATGAATAATTGGGAAACAACTCATATATATGAAGTTAAAATATAAAGCAATTTGAATACTTAAGTCTATTTACAACCCTCAAAGAGGTAAAGGACTAATATTCATAAAACAAAAATGACAAATTAGGAAAAACGTACAGAAGTGAAACAAACAAAAAGCAGATGGGAAGGAGAATAAAGTAGAAATATTTGACATTAGAAATATGGTAATTGAAATTAAAAACTTAAACCCTAGACTCACACAATTGGAGAATTGGTGATTGGGAAGAGAAACCAATTAAATTACCTGTCACACATTAAAAACATGAAGAGGAAAAAATAGATAAATAAGAAAGCACATGGAAGATCATTAAAAGACTCCAATGCATGTCTGATAAATGTTTCGAAGAAGAGAATAGAGACAATATAATACATGGAATAATGAAAAATACAACAACGGAGAACATTAAGGAATTATTCAAAGAAAGGACAGGTGGCCTCAGATTGAAACTGCTATGAAGGTCTCTATTGCAACTTCTCAACTCTCTCATTCTAGAATAAAAGCAGCTGTAGACAATATGTAAGTAAATGGACATGGCTGTGTTCCAGTAAAACTTTATTTATAAAGACAGGTAGGCAGCAGACTAAATTATGCCAGGGGGCTGTAGTTTGACAACCATTGATCTAGAAAATTAACCATTGTTTATATTTTCATGTATATCCCTCCAGATATTACATATATATTTAATTTGATACATATGATTAACCGTAGTTAATTACATATGTATATATAATGTACATTACACACATAATTTTTAAAGACATATCATAACTGTATCACACATGACTGGGACCACAGTTGCTCTTTTGAGCACCCACTTTTGGACAACTCTCGGTATCCATCATCATAGCTTAAAAAAAAAATCCCCAGCAGAGGAATGGGTAAAGAAGATGTACGTGTATACAATGGAATATTACTCAGCCATAAAAAGAAACGAAATTGAGCTATTTGTAATGAGGTGGATGGACCTAGAGTCTGTCATACAGAGTGAAGTAAGTCAGAAAGAGAAGGACAAATACCGTATGCTAACACATATATATGGAATCTAAGAAAAAAAAGTCATGAAGAACCTAGGGGTGAAACGGGAATAAAGACACAGACCTACTGGAGAACAGACTTGAGGATATGAGGAGGGGGAAGGGTGAGCTGTGATAGGGCGAGAGAGAGACATGGACATATATATACTAACAAACGTAAGGTAGATAGCCAGTGGGAAGCAGCCGCATGGCACAGGGATACCGGCTCGGTTCTTTGTGGCTGCCTGGAGGGGTGGGATAGGGAGGGTGGGAGGGAGGGAGAC
>NW_006793375.1:846878-855515 GCF_000442215.2 Lipotes vexillifer
GTGACCTAAATAGGAAGGAAATCCAAAAAAGAGGGGATATATGTATACGTATACCTGATTCACTTTGCTGTACCGCAGAAACTAGCACAACATTGTAAAGCAACTGTACTCCAATAAAAATTTTAAAAGAAGAAAAAAAAATCCCACTCCCAAAACACTGCTAAATGATACGTATTTTAACTAAAGTTTTTGAGGGGCAGTGGAGGAGGATGTACATCACACCACCCAGTGTCCAGATGGAAGTCCCATTTGCTTATCTCCGTTTCCCCCCCCTGCCCCTCCCCCTGTCAGGTAGCTGACATTCACTTCTTGCTCCACCTTCCTGTCCCAGCACCATCCTGCAGCTACACTGTTTCTCCCCTCCCTCCCCTCCCTCACCCCAGCTCTAAAAAAAAAAAAAAGTCCACAGCATGCGTATGCAAACCACACAGCAGAACATAAACTCAGTAACCACAGGCTCAGCAGAAGAAAATCCACGTCCCTAACCATAGACAGACTGCCTTACTGTCTCTCCAGCACATTCCAGGGAGGAGTCACTTCCTTCTGTCCCAGTATACATCTGCATCATTGGTTTTGACGATCACATAGTATTCATTGTATGCATATATCATTATTTATATAACCAAGTCCCTAATTTTGAACAATTCGACTGCATACTGAAAATCTTTTATCAGCCAAGTCTTTTTTTTCCTCATAAATCCATGGGTTGTATCAGTCAATACAGTTCATGCAACTGTGTGGAAAGGAAGTTTTCAACGTAAGCTCTAGAAGTGTATTTTTTCAGAAAAAAAAAAATCATGTCTTTGGAATAGTAAACAGGTTTAAAAAGGAAAAAAAAGTTCAGAGGGTTAGAAGTCAGCAAATTCAGATTATCAGGTTCTTAAAATCTTTCCTTCTTGTGTGACTGTAGGCAGGGTCCCCAAGACTTTGTGGGTCAGTGTCTCAAATAACAGATGAAAACAATTGTCATTGGCTCCTGCACAAAATAGTGTGATTTTAAAATCTGTCTTAGTTTCCTGTGGCTGCCATACTGAATTACCACAGACTTGATGGCGAAGACAACAGAAATTTATTCTCTCGCAGTTCTGGAATCCAGTTGCAAAATCAAGGTGTCAGCAGGGCCATCCTCCCTCCATCAGCTCTTGGAAAGAATCATTCCTTGAGTCATCCAGCTTCTGGTGGCTTCAGGTGACCCCTGGCTTGTGGCTACGTTACTTTAGTCTCTGCCTCTGGCTTCACAAATCCTTCTGCTCTGTGTCTGTGTCTTCCCTCGCCTGTGTTTTATAAGGATGATTATCTTTGTATTTAAGGTCCACCCAGATAATCCAGGATGACCTCATCTCAGGATCCTTAACTTCATTACATCTACAAAGATCCTTTTCCGGAAAAAAAGTCATATTTGCAGGTTCTGGGGGTTAGGACGTGGGCATGTCATTTAAATGTCCACCATTCAACCCACTACGATACTGTCTTTAGGTGTTCTGAGAACCCAGGGGGAATAAGTCATTCCATCAATCATAAATGAACAGAATGTAAATCAAAACTACTAGATGTCATTTTTCCTAGGTACTGGTGTCCATTTGAATAATCTAATTTCTTTTTAGCTCTACTTACATTTGTAAGTGTTAGCAATGAATATTATCAAGACAAACTGGAACTTGAGTAAGTTGCCTGTAAGCTAGTTTTTTTGTTTGTTTTGTTTCTCTTTAAGCGGGCATCCCGGTCAATGTTAGAACAATCTGAGCAGCAGATTAGGGCGGCTTCGGGTTTGGAGGAACTACTGCAGATCACCCACTTCGAGGACTGGAAGCTGTGGAGATGCCGACTGAAGCTCAAAAGTCTCACCAGCGCGGACTCTCGCTCGGCATCCCATCGGTCCACCAGGTTTGCGGCCACTTTCTATGACATTGAGACGCTCAAAGGTAGGTGTGTGCGTGTGGAGGCCAATTCTTACTCTTTATCAGACAGTAACAAATGCGCCAACTTCTTCTAAAAGTTTGAGTAGGGCGGGCACATGTCTGGGAGAAAAAAAAACGGGGTCTTTGATTTCATAGCTTCAGTGTTAGTGGAGAGTCCTGGTTTCCTGCGTTTACTCCACAGAGAAATATACCCAATATGATTTTGAGATCAAAATTCAACACCAAATAACACTTCCCAATATGGAAATATATTTAACTCAGAGATGTGAGGGCAAAAGGAACCCAGAAAGCCTGTTCTTAATAGAAAAAAAAAAAATTGAGTTTACTT
The DNA here is from genome assembly GCF_000442215.2 of Lipotes vexillifer. Lineage (NCBI taxonomy): Eukaryota > Metazoa > Chordata > Mammalia > Artiodactyla > Lipotidae > Lipotes > Lipotes vexillifer. Next base: position 849,126 of record NW_006793375.1, read on the forward strand.
AAAAAAATAAAACAACCTGGGTATTCATTAATAAGGAGCATTCTACGGCCATACATACATGGATAAAAACCAGTAGATTAGGTATAGCTTTTTTATGTCTTCAAAATGCTGTGATTTTTTTTTAAAGTAAAAATGAAAAGTAGAATTTAGAAGCTGAGTTGGAATAATGCATATTGGTATTACTAGCAGAATAATGGAGGGGGAAATTCTCTAGACAAAAGAATCCAGACGCTGGACTAGAAAATAACATGATTTGAAATAAAGAGAATGACTCTTCCCTAGTAAGGTTTGGAGGATCTTTATAAGCAAACTGTTGTCTGTATGTACTGTCATATGATGAATGACATGCTTGCCAAATACAGTTGTGCGGCCTCCAATTAGGCATTTAACTTTTTTGATGATGTGTCAAAACAGCAGAAGAAACCACCGTGGCAGTGATGATTTCGCATTTTAGATTTGATTAACATATGATTACCTGGTATCGGATTGTAGCTATTGCATAGTTTAAATTGACTGCTCAGCCAAAATTATTTTTTTCTTTCTCTGTAGAGTTATCTTTATTTTCTTCCGTTTGTAAAAGGACGATATTGTTGGCTGCGGGGAAGGCTGTGCATAGGTGGGATCAATACCTTAGTAGCACCAGAGCCCGGGAGTGAAGAGGATGCTTGGTGCGCATCTGTATGACTGTGTCTAAATGAGATGGTTGGAACCATGGCCTAGAACCCAGTTTAGCCAGAGGTCTGAAGCTCTAGTTGTTTCTGTGTGGTGAATTAGCAAGGACTTCATGAAAGTAAAGGGATCAGACCTCATCTGGAGATTCAGGGCCTTAACCAGATTACTTGTTTGAAGGCCTGAGGCAAGCCTGGAGATGCTCTGTGAAGATGGAGATAGAGAAACACTACCATAAAACCAAGAGGAGGTGATTTTTAAAAGTCATTCATGTCGAAATTGACATTTTCTAAGGAGGAAACCATAAAAAATTTCTTTAAATATTTTTTAAAAACATTAATGTGGAATTTGCCAACTCTAAAATGTCTCTTGTTACGTGGTGGAGGGGGGGAATCATCTAAAGTTACTTAGTAAGTTAGAAGCAGCAAATAATTAAATCGGGGTGGTATCCCAATTATAATTTGTTATAACTCTCCCTCATGGATTTCAGGGTAATTCCCTGAGGAAGAGCAGTCCTGCTGGGCAGTAGTAATGAAAGTAGAGGTATGAAGCCTTTGCTCAGTGTCATTGGTTATAGTTCCACACAGTGTTCTGACTTTGAAAACTCAGTTTTATAAAAAAGAAAATAGGAAGCAACATTTAAATAGCATTTTAAGCAAGGAATGTTTTTATAGCTTGATTACTTGTTTTTTCAAGGATTTATGATTAATAATAGTGAATTAAATAGTACCTAACTGGGTAATTTATCTCTCATGTTTACAGCCTTCAGACTCTGTATATAAATATTCATAATCAGATATTTTAAACGGTTTCTTGGACTAGAAGATTTTATGATGAAAAAACAGAGTTTAGGTAAATTGTGTAGTATATGCAGTGCTTTTCAGCCAGCCAAATGTATTTTGTGTTTTCAGTGATTGAAGAAAGCAACATATGAGGAAATCTGAGATTAATGGGCAGAAAAGGAAAAAGGCTGTGGAAAAGATGTTTTAAGAGAATAATTTAGAGACTAGTGTCAGATCTGCAACAATAGTGTTTTATCTGTATCCTCCAGATAGAAGTTCTCTCTATCCCTTCTGATAGAAACACGTTCACATATACGGGAATTCAGAATCTGGGCAGAGACCATTTACAAATTTTTGAAGATGGGGTAAAGATGGAGAGGAGTTTATCTATCACTGTGTAACACGTTACCCCAAAACTTAGCTGCTTCAGACAACATTTTTAATCGCACAGTTTCGGTGGGTCAGAATTGCAGACATAGCCTCAATTGGTATCTCTCCTTCAGGGTCTCTCCGGAGGCTGCAGTCAAGGTGGCAACTTGGGTCACAGGCAGCATCTCAAGGTTCAGTTGTGGCCGGATGTGCCTCCAAGTTCACTCAGAGGTTGTTGGCAGGATTCAGTTCCAGACAGGCTGTTGGACTGAGGGTCCCAGCTCCACACTGGCAGTTAGGTAGAGGCCACCCTCAGTTCCCTGCCGTGTGGGCCTTTTCAACATGATGGCTTGCTTCATCCAAGCCTGCAAGCTGAGAAGGCAAAAGAGTGCCAGCGAGGGATGGTGATTGCTAGCAAGATGGAAATCAGTCTTTGTTAACCTAATCGTGGCAGTGCCATCCCGTCACTCTTGCTGTATTCTCTTCATAACATTCGGGTCACTAGGTCCAGCCCACACGCAGAGGAGGGGATTATACAGGGTGTGAACACCAGGAGGTGGGCGTGATGGAGGGTCAGATTAGAAGCTGCCAACCACTAAGGGTTTTCACCATTCTCCTCCACCCCAGTGTATAATCAACTCCACAATTCCATGGCAAACTAAAAGAAGGTCTTTAAATATTGTCTTTATCATAAAATTGAATCATTTCCCAAAAACATCCATAGAAAGGCTATGCAACATTAAGTATCACAGCATCAAAATCTAATTTAAAAAAAATAAACTTTGAGAGAAAGGCGAGTATGTTTTACAAGAATATATGTAATCTTTTTTGATTCTCCGAGGCTTGTTTGTTTTTCTTGTTTCCCACAAATTAGCTAGAATGGCCAGAATATTGCTCCTTTCATCAACATGAAGCAGCTTGGGCTTCCCTGGTGGCGCAGTGGTTAGGAGTCTGCCTGCCAATGCAGGGGACACGGGTTCGAGCCCTGGTCCGGGAGGATCCCACGTGCCGCAGAGCAGCTAAGCCCGTGCGCCACAACTACTGAGCCTGCGCTCTAGAGCCCGCAAGCCACAACTACTGAGCCCACGTGCCACAACTACTGAAGCCCGTGTGCCTAGAGCCCGAGCTCCACAACAAGAGAGGCCAACGTGGTGAAAGCCCCACGCACCACAACGAAGAGCAGTCCCTGCCCAACGCAACTAGAGAAAGCCCGCGCGCAGCAATGAAGACCCAACGCAGCCAAAAATAAATAAATAAATAAATTTATTTAAAAAAAGGGAACCAGCTTATTTCATCATTTGATAGAAACATCAGTATTGGGCATTTGCAAATGAGAACACTCTGACTTGAGGAAAGATTAGTTCCACTTTTTTTTTTTTTTTTTTTTTTTTTTTTGTCTCTGTTGTGGCCTCTCCCGTTGCGGAGCACAGACTCCGGACACGCAGGCTCAGCGGCCATGGCTCACGGGCCCAGCCGCTCCGCGGCACACGGGATCTTCCTGGACCGGGGCACGAACCCGTGTCCCCTGCCTCGGCAGGCGGACTCTCAACCACTGTGCCACCAGGGAAGCCCCCACTTAACTTTTCATTCATGTGTTTGCCGTATATAATTCGTTAAGCAACCAATAGAAAGGTATTTCTTTTTTTTTAATTTTATTTTTTATTTTTTTGGCTGCACTGCACGGCTTGTGGGATCTTAAGTTCCCCGACCAGGGATTGAACCCGCACCCTCGGCAGTGAAAGCCTGGAGTCCTAACCACTGGACCACCAGGGAATTCCCAAAACGTATCTCTTAATGGTGCTAAAACCTGCCCACACCTGGCTTCAAGGAGAAGAAATGCTATCCAGCTGTGTCCTGTAAATTGCTTAGTAAATAATGCTTACATGTCATTGCTTTATGTGCTTCCATTTACTTCCTTATTATTTTTGTGTGTGTGTGATACCCGGGCCTCTCACTGTTGTGGCCTCTCCCGTTGCGGAGCACAGGCTCCGGACGCACAGGCCCAGCGGCCATGGCTCACGGGCCCAGCCGCTCCACGGCATGTGGGATCCTCCCAGACCGGGGCACGAACCCTTGTCCCCTGCATCGGCAGGCGGACTCTCAACCACTGCACCACCGGGGAAGCCCCATTTACTTCCTTATTAGCAGGCTTCTCCAGATGTACCCGATGTAGTTATATCCAGAGCATGGTGTTCATCACCAACGGAAAGTAGAATTAGAGTCTACGAAGGGATCGTATAAATGGGAAGGAATGCAGATTTTGGTTGTAAATTTTCTGCAGACAATCCTTGGTTAAAGGACTGACCCCAAATACCCATCTAGTGAAATCACCAAACGCTGCACGTGTGAGAATGACGGTGTTGGGTGTAACCCTGGCATCCGTGGGCATGTCAGGGCCCTTTGTTCCGCTGGCCCAACAAGCTGCCTCTCCGCAGTTATAGATGAGGAATGGCAAAGGACGCAGTGCAGCCCTCGAGAGACGTGCGTGGAGGTGGCCGGCGAGCTGGGGAGAAGCACTGACACGTTCTTCAAGCCCCCCTGCGTGAACGTGTTCCGGTGTGGCGGCTGCTGCAATGAAGAGAGCCTCGTCTGTGTCAACACCAGCACCTCCTACGTTTCCAAACAGGTATGAGGACATCAGCCCTCTCCGGAGCCCTGACGCTGATAGTGTCCACAGCTACAGCTCCGCTGATTGCCAAGCGCTGTCTCAACGCTTTATGTGTGTCATCTCATTGAACCCTGAGATAAGCTAAATGGGTAGCTTATCATTTTCCTTTATAGATGAGGAAATGGAGCCTCAAAGAGGTAGCTCGTGGCAGAGCTGGGATTCAAATCCAGGTGACTCCAAAGCCTGAACCCTTGTCAGTTGCTGTCTCTCTGATGCTATAATGTCAAGCATCAGAAAATCATATGGAAGTTACTAGAACAGACGTTTAAAGGAACGAAGATAGCCACACTGACTTGTGTATTCATCAGGTTCCGTGTTGTTCAAATGGAGTGATTGAGAAGAGTTCAGTGAAGGGTGGAGGGAGGAGAAAGGGCTGGTGAAGTACGCAGAGCTGGCAGAAAGGGAGAGCTGTTCCCACCCTTAGACTGAAGAGGTAAGAGAATGGAGCGGTTATGGGAACCGAGAGAGGAAATGGAGAAGCGGGCTGCAGGACTGGCTGGAGGAGGGGCAGCCGCTGCCAGCCCTTAGCCCGGCAAGGGGGTGGGGGGCAAGAGGGCCTATGGATGCCTTCCATGGAGGTCAGCATCCTGGGATACAGCCCAGTGGGGAAGGAAGGAAAGAGGATGGCGTCTCTGGAGGCGCAAACAGAAAATATCTAGCACAAAAGACCTTTGAAAATAATCCTCCAGTTCCCATGAAAGAAATAATTCTTCCCTCTCCATCTTATAAAATTCCTTTTGCTCAGTAGATAAGTTTTTGATTCTGTCACTACCATATTGTTGTGAAATGTAATAAACGTGGCACAGAAGAGCAGTAATAACAAACTTAGCAAAACATTAAAAAGCTGTAAGTCAAACTACATTCCTTTTGGTTCTGTGTCGCAAATTCCTCACGCATATTGGGATATTCATTTAATTGTCACATTTGCCTCTACAATCTAGCCTCATGATTGTGAAAAGAGGTAGCACAATAAAATTAGCCACGCACTGAATATACCCATGTTAGGTAATTATCTTAATTGGATGGAAAGAATGGAATCCTGATTTGTTTGATAACTAGGTTAACTTATCCTTAATTTTCCCCTCTACTTAAAATATCCCTTAAACTGAAGAGTTTCTTTTTCTAAATTCTTTTAGAGAATCTTGGAACTTGCAAAAATTCTGACCTCTGCTGTTTTGACAGTCAGGGAAAAAAATGACATAAGTATGGCTAAGCATCAACTGTCAGTGGAAACAAAGCTTGCGTAACGTAAGAGACTTTAGTTCATGACCGTGTTATACCCTAGAGTATAGCTGAAAAATTTCGCAAGAAGATGAAGTTCATGCAAAATAAGCACTCTAAAAACACCCTCTTACTTAGACTCATGGAAGTGCGATTACATATAAAAAGGTCAGGCTAAACACAACTTTAATGGATTGCTTCCACTTAACAATGGATAATTGAGTATTTTGACTGCTGCCCTCAACAAATGAGTAGTTTTAAAGAATGTGCTTAAGTGTAAATGTACAGCAGTTTTTCTTTCCAAATATGCATATTTGAACATTGTAATAGTGGTTTTTTTTTTAAAAGAAAAACTCCCTCTCATCCCAAAGTTATGGACTGTTCAGTGAAATACATCTTAGAAACTAAGTGAATAAAATGAAGACTCTATGTAGTAAGGACTACATGGAATGCTGATTGAATGGACAGAGCATTAAAATCAAGTTGAAACGCATCCATACATCAGAAAGCCTCTCTAGAAACAGAGTAACATTCTCAGCAAGTAAATTTTACTTGCGGAGATCCCATCTTGCTTCCTCTGGTCACAGCAATTTCATTGCAAAAAGTAATAAGGCATATTCTTAAGAATATCCCCTCTAGCTCTAGAGTAGACTGCGTGCGTTCAAATCCCCACTCTTCCGA
>NW_006793375.1:855525-903027 GCF_000442215.2 Lipotes vexillifer
TTCCGATCAGTAGTTATATGGCCTTAGGCAAGTTATATAACCTCTCTGTACATCTGTTTCTTCACCTGTAGAGTTGGAGGGGGGTAATTTAAAAAACCCTCCCTATAATGTTGTTACAAGGGTAAATGAATTAATACAGAAGTGTTTACAACAGGGGCTAGCATATAGAAACATAGAATGGTATATCATTGTTTGGGCATGATGGTCTTGTATCAGTCAGTTATTACTATATTATGCTGCATAATAAACACCCTAAAACTTAGTGGCTCCAGACAGTGATGGCTTTTTCTCATTCATATATCTGAGATTCATTTAGTTTAGAGTGGGCTCAGTTGGGCTTGGTGGCAAGCTGCAGGTTGAGTCCAGGTCTGGTCCCTGTGTCTCGTATCCCTTAGACCAGCAAGCCTGCTAGATCATGCTCTTCACATGGCTAGAGCAAATGCATGCACACACAGTTCAAGTCTGTGCTTGTGTCATGTCTGCTAATGTCCTGTCAACCAAAGCAAGTCACGTGGCCAAGTCCAAAGTCAAGGAACAGAAAACTATATTCCTCCAATGGAGATGGCATGGGAAGAGATAAGTAAATCGTTTTGAACAGTAATCTGTTCACCATGGTTGCAAAGAAACTTCATAGCTATAATTTCATTTAATCCTTACAATTCACACTCAGGCTTAAAGCAGGAGCAGGGAACATTTTACAAGGTTACCATTTTACAAGGTCACCATTTTACAAGCATTCTAGGGACACCAAAAATTTAAGAGATTTGACAAAACTTAAATACTTGATAAAGTTGGTTAAGGCCCTTGTCTTCTGACACCCAGCCCAGAATTCTTTCCTTCATGCCAGCCCTTAGCCTTATTAGTTCTGTTTTTTTTTTTAATTTTATTGACGTGTAGCCGATTTACAATGTTGTGTTAATTTCGGTTGTACAGCAAAGTGACTCAGTTATACACATATATTTTCCTCTTCATATTCTTTTCCATTATGGTTTATTACAGGTCATTGAATATAGTTCCCTGTGCTCTACAGTAAGACCTTGTTGTTGATCCATCCTATATATAATAGTTTGCATATTAGCTCTGTTCTTTTTTTTTTAACATCTTTATTGGAGCATAATTGCTTTACAGTGGTGTGTTAGTTTCTGCTTCATAACAAAGTGAATCAGTTATACATATACATATGTTCCCGTATCTGTTCCCTCTTGCGTCTCCCTCCCTCCCACCCTCCCTATCCCACCCCTCTAGGCGGTCACAGAGCACCGAGCTGATCTCCCTGTGCGATGCGGCTGGCTGCTTCCCACTAGCTAGCTATTCTACGTTTGGTAGTGTATTCTTTTATTGGGGTATAATTGCTTTACAATGGTGTGTTAGTTTCTGCTTTATAACAGAGTGAGTCAGTTATACATATAGATATGTTCCCATATCTCTTCCCTCTTTGTCTCCCTCCCTCCCACCCTCCCTATCCCACCCTGCCTGGAGTGGTCGTGTATTCTTGATGGACGACTTTGCCAAAGTCATTACCGTAAGGGACAAAGGCAAAAATGCAGACTGTAGAAATTACTCTTATTTTTTAAAATATGTATTATAGTTCTCTTTCTCTGCTCTAGCTCTTTGAGATATCAGTACCTTTGACATCAGTACCTGAATTAGTGCCTGTTAAAGTTGCCAACCATACAGGTTGTAAGTGCTTGCCGACAGCTCCCCGCCATCCGTACTCGATTATTAGAAGATCCATCCAGATCCCAGAAGAAGATCGGTAAGCATTTCTTATACTCCTTTATGCTTGTTCTTGCCTGGGCTAAAGCTGTGTGTGGAGCATAGTTCATTAATTACAGAGTCATCGCTCTCTCTTCAAGCTCTTTGTCTTTTAGGTTCTAACCCAGATCTACGGGTAGTAACTGTTGGGCAAGTATATTTTTTATGAGGTGTTACATGTATATTGCAGTAGGATCAGAAAGTTCAGTGGTTTTGAACTCAGCATGGCAAGCTGTGGGCACGTTTGTTCTTAATATGCATAGTCCAATGCAGTTGTAAAACTCTACTCCAGACTCAAATTTGGCATCTGTTCCCTCATTCCAGAACAAGCATTAGATAAAACCCATTTCAGGCTGTTTACATATTTAAGTCCCAAAGTTAGGAGGGGGAAAGAAGGCTCCTGGAGTCATTGGGGAGTGGCACAACTATGTGCATCTGATTCTGGCAATTTTTTAAGCCTTCCTCTTAAGTTGACCAAATGGGAAATATTATTTTAAATGAAAAATGACTTAAATTTAATTTGACTAGGCATTTTGTGAGTATTTTGTGATTCTTTATGAGACAAATTATGACACCCTCAAGTGTTCTGAAATCAAAGGTAAGAATCATTGATTTGGGGAAAAAGAATTTACTACAGAGAAACAAAGGGCAAATCACAACTATTGAATAAAAATATAAAGTAATTAAGTTGGATACTTAGATCTTGCAAAAGTAAAGGAGTAAACGCACTGTGTGAGTGCCAAGTAGAAAAGAAAGCTCATAATAAAGGAACATTTATCCTCAAGATTTTCCTGCTGTCCTGGCCAGTGTTCTTATCTCCGTTTTACAGACATAATGCTTAGAAGCTGTGTTAGAACACTATTCACTTGGGGTAAATAAGCTCTGTTGACAGCTAATTTACATAGTTTTTAACACCAATCCTCTTAAAAAGATTATACCTTTCCAAAATTACAGTTTGGTTTCCAAACGTTTCCACAGAGAATATTTGTAATTACAGAATTACTGTCTAATAACATGCTGTTCATAAATATGAATTAAGCTCCTTAAAAATCTTCACTATTCTCCACTCAGAAATGTATTCAACATTTAAAGAAAAATGTTCCAAAGGTATGACTACCCTTGAAAGCTTTAAAATCTGATTTATTGTTTTCTCCTCCTAGCTGTTCCCATTCCAGGAAACTCTGTCCTGTTGACATGCTCTGGGACAGCAACAAATGTACATGTGTTTTACAGGAGGAGAATCCACTCGCCAGAATGGAAGGTAATCATAGCAGTGGTGAGATGATAATTGTAATAATAATAACAACAACAATAGCAACTAGTATTTATTGACCAAGCGATCTTGTAAGCCTTTTATATGTATCAACTCATTTAATCCTCCCAATAATCCTATAATGTATGATTAGTATCCCTTTTTTTTTTTTACAATTACAAGATGGACACACCAAAATGTCTAGTAACTTTCTAGACACACAGCTAAGAGTGATAGAAGCAGTGAGATTCCAGAGACCTCTGTGCTATAATTATATAATAAGTCTACCAGTGCATCATTCTGCTTTTTAATCTTAAAGACCCAAATGATTAGAGCATCCCAAAATATTGAATTTGAAAGGGGATGATAACCTTTAATGAAAGCCACTTCAGAATGAAGCACGAGTCAACCACACTTCACTAAGTTATTTATATAAAAGTCCTACAGGAATGTAAGGTCGTTTTGGACGTGTTTGTTTCTTTCAACTGTGTCATGTGAAAACATGCCAATAATTTGAAAAAAAATGGGGAATAAGAGGAGACTTCTTCTGAAATGAGGGCAAAGTAAAAGCAAAACACGGCTGTTGGGCTCAGGGGACTTGGGAACCAGATGAGCTAGGCTCTCGTCACTGCACATAACTCACAATGCTCTGATTTTTGATTATGAACATCTGGCTGAAAGTGAGTCCACTTTTTATTGACTTCTGAGAGAACTTGACGTGATTCCACTGTAAAGATAGTAAGGAATCATGCAATTTGATCCTTGCTTGTTTCCAACTATGATCTGCAAGCAAGATTAGTAAAGATTAAGCTCTAAGGAATCTGTCCTAGAAACTGTAAATAACAAGCTACTCCCTGTGCTTCAGTCTCTCAGCTTCCAAGTGTTTTCATGAGAGCTCAACCCAGGGTTGGAGGGAATCTTTAAGTTCGTGTAGTTTAAATGCCCACGCAGATCTTTTTTAAAAATTGAACTATAGCTGACTTACAATGTTTCAGGTGTAGAGCAAAGTGATTCCGTTTTATATATATATTCTTTTTCAGATTATTTTCCATTATAAGTTACTGAATACAGTTCCCTGTGCTATACAGTAAGTCCTTGTTGTTTATCTATTTTATATATAGTAGTGTGTATCTGTTAATGCCAAACTCCTAATTTATCCTCTCCCCCCTTTCCTTTTGGTAACCATATGTTTGTTTTCTATGTCTGTGAGTCTGTTTCTGTTTTGTAAATAAGTTCATTTGTATCATTTTTTTTAGATTCCACGTATAAGTGATATCATATGATATTTGTCTTTCTCCGACTTACTTCACTGAGTATGATAATCTCTGGGTCCATCCATGTTGCTGCAGATGGCATTATTTCATTCTCTTTTATGACTGAGTAATATTCCATTGTATACATGTGCCACATCTTCTTTATCCATTCTTCTGTTGATGGGCATTTAGGTTGCTTCCATGTCTTGGCTATTGTAAGTAGTGCTAACATTGGGGTGCATGTACCTTTGCAAATTAGAGTTTTCGTCTTTTCTGGATATATGCCCAGGAGTGGGATTGCTGGGTCATACAGTAACTCTGTAAATGCCCATGCCAATCTTGAATGTCATGTACATCCTTCCCACCAAGTCTTCAGCCATCCTCTGCTAGAAAATACATCTGTCATGGGGAAACTTGAAAAACCCACTGAGGCATCCCAGTTAACACTGGGCACACTCTTGTTGCTAATAAACTATATTGAACCTGAATCTGTCTCTCTCTCTGTCTAGAAGAGTGCTGTCCAGTGGAATTACAGTGAGAGTCACATATGCAGCTTACATTTTATAGTACTCACATTAAAAAGGTTAAAAGAAACAGATGGAATTAATTTTAATGTTTTACTTAATCTAATAATATAAAATATACTCTCATTTCAACATGCAAGCAATATAAAATTTATCAAGGATATACCCTTCAGTCTTTGTGCTAAGTCTGTGAAACCCAGTGTGTATTTTACACTTAGAGCACATCTCAATTCACACTTGCCATTTTATGCTCATTCTGGCCCGTAGCCAGCATGTTGGACAGCCCAGCTCTAGAGCATCAACTTGTTAGTTCAGCTTTACCCTATAGAACCACGTAAAACCAATCTAATTCTTTCTCCATGTGACCCATTTTTAAACTGTGTTATAAAGTTATTGTGTGGAATCCAAAAAATGGTACAAATGAACTTATTTACAAAACAGGAATAGAGTCACAGATGTAGAAAACAAACTTACGGTTACCAAGGGGGAAGCGGGGGAGGGATAACTTGGGAGATTGGGACTGGCATATACACAGTATTACACATAAAATAGATAGCTAATAAGAACCTACTGTACAGCACAGGGAACTCTACTCAATACGCTGTAATAACCTATATGGAAAAAGAATCTAAAAAAAGAGTAGATATAGGTATATGTATAACTGATTCACTTTGCTGTGCACCTGAAACTAACACAACATTGTAAATCAACTATTCTCCAATAAAAAATTTTTTAAAAAGAAAGTTATCGTGGAAAGCTGTATACATAGAACTTAAAGGCTGTTCTAATCAAGCTTTCCCTGGTACACAGCTCCTGGGAGAGAGATTTGTACTTTGGAGGTTTACATGCAGGACTGCTTTCAAAGGTGAAGGGTCAGGGGCAGGACTGGGCAGAGGGAGAAGTTGAACTGTGTTGCAGTTGCTGAGAGGCGTTAGCCAAGCCTGTGGGGAGCTGAAACTGGGACAGCCCGTGGGGGGATGCCTCAAATTGAGGCAAAGGGGCTGGGTGCTATGGACTCGTCACTGGATATGGGCTGCCTCAGAGAGGGGATATAACCTTGGGTGAGGCAGCTTCTTTCTGCTGAAGGTAATTCCTGGGGAGGGACTTAGCCGGCGCCCATGTGTGTTGAGGGCGGGAAGAGTAGTGGAGAAAGAGAGGAGTGCTCTGAGCCAGGGAAAAATGAGCGCTCAGGGCTGGAAGTGAAAGACCGCAGCGCGTCAGGCTGCCGGAAGACGGTCAGCACGGTGGGGACGTTACAGGAGGGGGCTGGGTAGATGTGAGAGAGGAAGCTGGAGAGGTTCACAGGGGACCCTTGTAAAGCGTGTCCCAGAGCTTGGATGTGATGCTAAACGCAAAAGGAAACCACTCAACTGGTTTAAGTGGACAGTGACAGCACCAGTTAGAATTTTAACAAAATCAACCGAGTGACAGCGTACAAGAGGATGGGTTGGCCTGGGGCAGGCAAGGAGGAAGGGGACCTTTTAGGAAGTTGTGGCAATGATGGAAGTGAGAGGCATGGAGTAGCCTGGATCACTTCTGATCACTTCTCATTTTCATGTCTTGCAACTCAGTTAACGTGGGCCAAGTTCATGGTCACTTCTCCAGTGGCTTCATCAAACTGATGACATATATTGAGCTTACTGTTCACTAAATACTTTTTCTTCCCACACACGTGGCTCTTAAGCCAGCTGCCTTTTCTACAGTAACTTCTCCTCCATGGATGAGCATATGTGAGTTAGTGAATCCAAGTCCAATTTAATTTCGTCTTGTTAGATTCAGGCCATTGCTCTAAACTGTTTTAAAAAACAAACAGACAGGGCTTCCCTGGTGGCGCAGTGGTTGAGAGTCCGCCTGCTGATGCAGGGGACATGGGTTCGTGCCCCGGTCCGGGAAGATCCCACATGCCGCGGAGCGGCTGGGCCCGTGAGGTTTGGCTGCTGAGCCTGCGTGTCCGGAGCCTGTGCTCCACAGTGGGAGAGGCCACAACAGTGGGAGGCCCGCGTAATGCAAAAACAAACAAACAAACAAACAAGAAACAAAAACAAACAGACAAACAAGAAAACTAACAATACCAAAAAAAGAAAAAAGATGAGGGAGTCCTGATTCTGAATTTTAAATTCCTCAAGATACCCACAAATTCAAGAATTTACTTGGAAAAATTCCATCAGTTTATTGATTTAAAATGATAAATGGAACAAGGCTGAGGACCTAACACGTTGGTATCCCATCATCAACTTCCCTAGGATTGAAATTGATATGCAGTACATCGGGTATCACCCTTAGCTAGTTACCGCTTCACTCAGCTCTCCTACATCCATTCTGTCACTTTCAACTTATCTGTAAGGATTGAGGTCAGCCACTGCCAACTGCCTTGCTGAAGTTCAGCGAACAGCCGGTAGACTGTGTTTCCCTAAACCACTGGCTCCAAGAATGGAGTTGGGACAGCCTGAAGTGTTCTAAGTGAATCTCTACTGCCACCTAGTGATCCATGCAAATCTTTTAGGAGCTTCTGTCTAGTCTCGTCTTGCCCCAGAGTGACATCTGGCATCTGCATATGGCTTACAAAGCTTACCTTTTTCCTCTTCACACAATTCAGAATGGAGGATCTTCAGATCTAGCCTTTCAATACCCATTCCACATGAGCCCTCAAAGATCGTCAATCACAGAGCAGTTAAGACTATGAGATTGGATGACATGAGATTGCCATTTTGATATATCATTAATGGCCAGATATTGGCAAGACCATATGCCTTAACCCAGTGTCTTGGAATGTTAGATGGGATTCTTCAGAATCTCCATGTATCAGCCTGCTTCAGGACCCTTTTATTACAACAAATAAACTCAGCAAATGTTTATCAAGTGCCTATTTTCTGCCAGAACGATGAGACCTGATCCCTGTAACCTTTAGGATTTTTTCATTAACAGAGGAAACAGAGAAATCAACAGACAAATGTAAGCAGTAGCAGAAAGGGCAGAGTGGAACTATGCACAGGGCAGGGCGCTTGACTCAATTTGAAGTTGGGAAAGGTATCGGGGGAAAGGATGACTAACAAAGGGAACGACAAGGCGAAAAGCATGGGGTTGAGAGACCCTGACATATCGCGAGAACTGAAAGTACTATAATTTGGTATGGAGGAGCATAGGATACGTGAGAGAGAGACAGAAGATGAGTCTGGGAGGTTAATGGGGTCCACCTCATGGAGGGTCCCTTATGTCTTGGTGGGGAAATTGACTCTTATTGGGAAAGAGAGAACCTTTCAAGGTAATTAAAGCAGTAGAGCAGGGACTTCCCTGGTGGCGCAGTGGTTAAGAATCTGCCTGCCAATGCAGGGGACACGGGTTCGATCCCTGGTCCGGGAAGATCCTACATGCCGCGAAGCAACTAAGCCCGTGCGCCACAACTACTGAGCCTGCGCTCTAGAGCCCACGAGCCACAACTACTGAGCCCTCATGCCTAGAGCCCGTGCTCCGCAGCAAGAGAAGCCACCACAATGAGAAGCCCACGCACCACAACGAAGAGTAGCCCCCGCTCACAGCAACTAGAGAAAGCCCGCGTGCAGCAACGAAAGACCCAACACAGCCAAAAATAAATAAATTTAAAAAAAATAAAGCAGTAGAGTGACATGATTAGATTTGCATTTGATACTGTGGAGAATGGACTGAAAGGGTAAAACTTGTGGTGGTGAAGTGAATGAGTGCCATCTGCACAAAAAGTACAAGGTACTGACTGAATTGAGGCAGTGGCAGTGATGATGAAAAAGAACAAATTCAGGGAGGCAGAACTGGGTGGACATGGTAATTAGTTTCAACATGGCGGGTGAGTCAAGAGTGATGGCACCATTCACTAAGTGAGGCAAACTGGGAGAGAAGCAGGTTTGGGGAAGAAACTCAGCACTTAACTTTCCTCCGAGGCTTTCAAGAATGCTAAGGTGACATTGTCAAGTTCTTCCAAAGTTTCTATCTCCTCTGTTTTTTTGCAGTGAATTTCAACTCGATGATCAGAATTGGACATGGAGTAGTAGTTATCCAGTTGTTTTGTATATTTTTCTAGAAGAAATATCGGTCAGCTAAGTCTGTCAAAAACCTCTCAGACCCTCCTCTCTCAGCTGATCATGTTTTCCAACAGATGTCTGTGGAATCAAAGTTCATTGTCACTGCTGTATCCTTTATATTAGTATTATGGTCTGCGGTGAGGAAATACATCACTGTTTCTACCCATGGCCTGGAAGCTGTGAGGTGTATTTTTTGACCAACACTTTTTCCGTTTAGATCATGCTCATCTCCAGGAGCTGGCTCTCTGTGGTCCACACATGAAGTTTGATGAAGATCGTTGTGAGTGTGTCTGTAAAACGCCATGTCCCAGAGATCTCATCCAGCACCCAGAAAACTGCAGTTGCATTGAGTGCAGAGAAACTCTGGAGAGCTGCTGCCAGAAGCACAAGATATTTCACCCAGACACCTGCAGGTGAATGACTTTTGCACTTTTGCCTAAATTTGGCCCATTGACATTTAATGTAAATACCATTTAGATTTGGTGGGATTCCTTATTAAGCCAAGTTTACTGTTCAGTGCCAAGCCCCCTTTTTGATAGTAAAACAGAGGTTTGGCAACTACGGAATAAGTGTATAGAGTGATGGTTGATTGTGAAATCAAGAAAATCCTGCCTGCTATTGTTGGCTTATGGGTCTTAAGCAAAAACTAAAGTTGATGAAATTTCAACAATTATTATTTCAGATCAGCTGAATCTTTAGCTCAATCTCTCTCTCAATATATATCCACATATGTTTGCTTTTTTTCTTTGAGGAAGGGGATGTCATTGGATTTATATAGCAAGAACTTTACTGATGAATAGAACGCTTAGAAGTTAGCAATTGTGCTTTAATAGATTTTGAAACCATGTGGGGTAACCATCCAGGATTTTATATTGACATTTGAAATATGTATCCGGAAAATTTACTTTGAAAACGTTATCAAATCAGATCAGAGTTTTTCCTTGGAATTTAGTCCTTGATTCTGAATTCTCATGTTTATTTTCTTTTGTAACAGCTGTGAGGACAGATGCCCCTTTCACATGAGAACCTGTGCAAATGGAAAACCAGCATGTCCAAAGCATTGCCGCTTTCCAAAGGAGAAAAGGGCCGCCCATGGGCTCCACGATCGAGAAAATCCTTGATTCAGCCTTGATCCCCAGTTCCCCATCCCTGTCGTTTTAAACAGCATGCTGCTTTGCCAAGTTGCTGTCACTGTTCCAGGTGTTAGAAAAAAAATCCATTTTACATAGTACTATGGTAAATCCAGATGGACCTTCCATTAAACACCAGCTGAGGATTCCTTGGCTCTCTGACAGATGTCTTCTAACTGAAGGTGCTCTGCACACCGAGGAATGGAGAGTGAAAAAGGTTTGATCATCATGGAATGACAGGTACCATGTGATTAATTACTCAGAGCAGATGAGGCAGTTTGCATAGTCTTCGAGTCCTTTGCTAATCGCAACGCTCTTGTGAATTATTCTGATTCTTTCTTATGCCGATTTTGATTTGTATGATCAGCACTGATTATCTGATTACTGTCCAGCTTGTAGTTTTGAGTTTACCAAACTACTGTCTGTTGTTTCATATTTAAGTGTATTTAAAGAAAATAAACACATCATTCAAGCCAGAGAATTTCGTGTGTTATTTATTTTTTGTGTGTGTGGTACGCGGGCCTCTCACTGGTGTGACCTCTCCCGTTGCGGAGCACAGGCTCCGGACGCGCAGGCTCAGCGGGCCCCAGCTGCTCCGTGGCATGTGGGATCTTCCCGGACCGGGGCACGAACCCGTGTCCCTTGCATCGGCAGGTGGACTACCGCTCTAAATTTTATGCTAAAGAAAAAAATATTTTACAGAGAGAAAGGAATTCAGAAGTGCGAGGTGTGGGAGAGACATGAACACAATAAAACTAGACTCCACTTTTGGGAAACCGAAAGAATCGCTCTCAGAAGGTTTAAGGTTCTGAACGAGGTTAAATAAATGCGACCCCCAAATCAGCTGGACATCAGTCTTTCCTTTGAGATTCAGTTGACCTTGACTTGACCCCCAGTTCAACTTGATGGAGGAGAGCCCACTGGTGCCCTTGACATCTTTGCGGGTGTATATTTCTTCCGGCCACCTCCAGCTCCACGTTTCTGCGCTTACTCAACTATCAGTCTCATTCACATCTCAGTTCTCAAGGCCACATGATTCATCTCTCTTTTCCACAGCTACCCAGGAAGGGAGCACAAACCTTTTTCCTTTGCTTTTCCACTCAAATACTCCCACAAATAACTTGTTGATGGTGTAGATTTACTGAAAAGTTTGGTAAAACAGAGGGAATTTAGCAGCTCTAGCAGAGCTAAGTTACTTAGCAAATAACTTAAAAATTGATGCTCTCCCAAGCATCTTGCATAGATAGGTAGGTAGGTAGCTAGCTAGCTAGCTAGCTAGATAGATGATAGATACACACATAATCTATTACATTTATTGCACACTTTTGTAAGTAGTTATGTTCATGTTATCTCCCCACTACTCTGACCTCTTTACGATTGGAACTGTGTCCTGATCAAAGTTGTGTAACCCAAGTTTCTCAGGCCAGACCATGTGGAGCAGTACAATAATAAGGAGATAAAGAACGATAAACATAGCAAAAAAACTGTATTGTTTCTCCTGGAGCCGAGTGGTAGAATGGTTGGATCCTGTCCCAAATCCCTGCCCTTCCTCTCTCAGGGTTCCTAAGCAGTTCCTGAGTTCTCCCCTCCTTTGCTGAAGTTCTCTCGGAGCCTGTGGCTCTGGGCCCTCTGCTTCCTTCCTGGCCTTAGCTCTCAGCCCCTACCCTGGGGACACAGCTGACCTTGACCTTGCCTGGGACCAGTCCCCACAGTGCAGCCATTACCATGGCCTCATCATTTACTGGTTGCGGCCCAATCACTCCTGTCCTGTCACTGTCCCTTTTGTCCTCACTTTATGACCTTTATGTCAATGGGCCTTCTTTCTTCTAGTTGTACTGTTTGATATTCAGGCTTCTGAAAGGGCTCACAGGTAACTTAGTTTCTTAAATGTATTAGCATTCAGCTTCTGGCTCTGTCCCTTCATTCTGTTTCTACCACTCTCTCCTCCTCAATAGTATTTGGTTAAACTCCCTTGAGAGCTGGGGCAGCAGACGGTCCAAGGGACACTGCTCAATTAGAGTCACTTTGCTCATCTTGATTAGTTAAAAAGAGAGGTCGAATCCCAGACAAGGAGAAAAGACGAGTTGAAGGACAGGCTCTGCCACTTAATTGCATTATGAGGCCAAGCCACCTCCTGGTGCCTTCGATTCCTCTCCGGCTAAATGCATGAGTGATAATCTCATCTCCCTGTATCTCAGAGTTGTTAATTTCACTCCATAAATGAAAACAATTTGAAAAATACAATGTACTTTACATATTAAAGGAATTATCCGCCAAAAGAGAAGCATGACTGTGAGCAAAATTCTTGGCTTATACTGGTTTCCTGGATCTGCCCTAAAACCAACTCAAACCACATTTTGGTTAGTGGCTCTGGCTTCCTAATTGCCATTTAGATGGAGATGTTATAGGGAATTCTGGACAAAACTATATGAGATCTGGCTTTCCACTTCTAAAACCTGTCCCCCTCTTTTCTCCCCAACCATCTCTAAGCACCAGGAGACTTGGACTTGGATCCCTGAGGCTAGGTCTTGGCTGGGATGGAGCGGGTCCTTAGGGTGGAGGTGGCGGAACTGGCCTACTGCCTTATTAGAGTTCACTGGTCATCGTACAGGAATATTTGTCATACTAATAGCTTTGGAACGTGAGCTGCAATTTTTCAACCCACAAAATTGTGTTGCAAAATAAAAATATGTGAGAAAGCCCCGAGAGCTTAAAGCAAACACAGTAAATGCCAGCGATGCATGATGTCCCTGATTATCTAAGCCACAAGGCCAGAAAATGCATTAATAGGACAGTGCAGATCATAAATCTGTGACTACAGCAGTGTGGTGGGAGACCCTTTGGAGGTGGAAACAGATTGGATGGTATAATGGTCAGAGTTGGATGAGATTCAAATACTGCCTGAGATACTTGATAAAGGAGATGACACGAATAATCCATTTTAAGACTTTTAAGGAAAGGAAGAGTTGGGTGAAAATTGTGAGCTTAATGGATTTGGTCATTTGCTCAACAAGAGCTGGACTTTGTCTA
Organism: Lipotes vexillifer; assembly: GCF_000442215.2. Taxonomy (NCBI): domain Eukaryota; kingdom Metazoa; phylum Chordata; class Mammalia; order Artiodactyla; family Lipotidae; genus Lipotes; species Lipotes vexillifer. Next base: position 868,522 of record NW_006793375.1, read on the forward strand.
ATTTACTCATAATCCTCAGTGTGGGAACAATGTCTTGCATGTAGTGGGTGCCTAATAAATAATTATTTAGTTAATAGTGAAGTATTGATTCTGTGACCAGTGAATGGGAACTCATCTGCCACTGGAATGCCCAAGATGAACTCTCATTCTCCAGGGCTTCTCTCCAGGTGGCTTTTCATCATTCAGTATCTTGCCTGAGTTTCTTCACAGCATAGCCACTGGCTTTCAAGAGGAGAGCTTCCAACAGGACGTGCCTCAGTGTATAAGCATGTATTAAGCTTCTGCTGTATCTCATTTACTGATGTCCCATTGGCCAAGTGAGTCACATGGCCAAGCCTAGAGTTGATGAGGGAAGGGATTAGACAACGTTGTGAACATAGGAAAATGGTTCGTTGAAGGCCACCATGTAACAGTCTCCCACAGGGTTGGTTCCTGTCTCTAGCCACACATGGAGACCTGTTAGTCTCTATTGTTTTACAAGAGCTGAACCCTCGTCAGTGTCCTCCTGCTTCCACATACAGAGTACAGGACCTGTGTGGCTTGGTTCTGATCACCATTTTGCACTTTGGTTCTGTTTCTGATACATGGAAATATTTAGGATCTTCTTTTAATCACAGCTATAACATGACTTTTCTCATTTATGCCTCTTGGTTTTCTTTTTGAAGCACAATGAGAAGAGAGGAATCTCAAAATATTAAATGAAAATGTCATCTTGGCTGGAAGTCTGGCTCAGCATCAAATCCATTTTCCCTAGTAAGATCCTCTGTCAGTTTTCTCCAGCCTTCCCTGGAAATACCACCCTTCTCCTATCTGAGCCCTTCCCCTTCTCTCCCGCTGTGAAATTGCACAACAGCGTTCACTGGACAGTCAGCGTCTGTCTCTGTACCCCGGTCACGTTGTTCTGGGAATAATCTTGCTCCCAGCAGTTGCATGAGCACTCTTTACTTCCACGAGCTAAATGCTGGCAGCCAGAAATACTCTTTCCGTCTGAACTCCCAGTATTTTTCTTGTCTTTCTTTTGTGGCATTTATCGCTTCCTACCTTTTATCATAGATATTTACATATGCCTTAACTTTGCCTTGTTTCCTTCCTGGTAAAGCTCATGCCAGTTTTTCCCTGCCTTGTGCCTTATAAATTCATTGCCTTCCCACTCCAAAATTATCCAAGAGCTAATTTACGTATGATTGCGAAGAGTTGAATTTCAAGGGAAGGTGATATCTACTTTTATTTTATTTTATTTTTTATTTATTTATTGTTTTGGCGGTACGCGGGCCTCTCACTGTTGTGGCCTCTCCCATTGCGGAGCACAGGCTCCGGTCGCACAGGCTCAGCGGCCATGGCTCACGGGCCCAGCCGCTCCGCGGCATGTGGGATCTTCCCGGACTGGGGCACGAACCCGTGTCCCCTGCATCGGCAGGCGGACTCTCAACCACTGCGCCACCAGGGAAGCCCTCTACTTTTATTTTCTACCTTCTCCATTTATAGGTCATTTTATACTACCACTGGTACTGATTGCCCTCAGAGTCTATTAAGTGCAATCAGAAGGCACCGCGTCTAAGTATTTTAGTCTAACTTTAGTGGTTTATAAGAAAATTCTCTAAAGACATACCCTGATGCCATACATTTAGGCAGCACACTATAATTAGAATTATCCCCAGATTTATAGCTTCATCCTGCTGCTACAACTTTCTTTTGACGTTTAGAAAATAGCCTTAAATCGTGACCTTAAGGTTTAACTGACTAAAAGTGGAGTCTCATACCCATGTGAGATTGTGAACCATGTACGGAATCATGATTTATTTGCCTTTTAATGTTGAGTGCCTAGATCAGAGACGGACATGATGAATGTTCAATGTTTTCAGACTTTGTTGGAACCATAGACTTTGTTGGGAGAGCCTGTAAGTTTGTCAACCCCTCCACCACAGAGACTCGGCAACAGGGTGCCTTTATTAATATCTATTTATAAAGGTCAGCCTACTCTACAGTAGTTAAAATACAAAGAACCTTTCAAGAAAAGTAGATTGCTTTTTACCGTTGGTAAAAGGTATATAAAAGCTAGAAAAGATGAAAAGCTTTTAAAACACACTATGTTTAATATTCCCTGTATTCACCACAAAGCCTTTTATAGACTAGGCACTCAGTAAATGTTTGATGATAAAGGTAGAAAATATTTATTCTCTTTTGAAAATAGCTCATACATTTTTTGAAGGAGTATTGGTGTCAGGATCTTAGAAGATTCATGGTAGAATTTCAAACGTGTATTGTGATCAGAACTATGGCAGTGGCAAGCCAGGAGTTCAATAAATGAGGCTTAAGCCTCACTTATACAATACCTTCCAGGATTTCTACACAGTAGTTATTGTCTTAATACGTATTGCAAAGATGAAGAGACCAAAGCAATGCTGTACCACCTGGTAGTGTTGGTGTTATCTGTGAAACCATCTGCAAATTATTAAGCTTGAATAAATATCCTTGAGTCTTCATCACTTTTATTCTCTGATGCTTCAGTGTTAACACAGGGCAGAGTATCTATTCCCACTTGAGCCTTACTCATTAAAGTTAGCTCATTAATACACTTTGAATTCTACAGCCAAAGTGCTCTTTTAAAAAAAATATATATATATATATATTTCTAATGTATTTATTTATTTATTTTTGGCTGCATTGGGTCTTCGTTGCTGCGCACGGGCTTTCTGTAGTTGCAGCGAGCGGGGGCTCCTCTTCGTTGCGGTGCGCAGGCTTCTCATTGCGGTGGCTTCTCCTGTTGCGGAGCACGGGCTCTAGGCGCTCACGTTTCAGTAGTTGTGGCTCATGGGCTCAGTAGTTGTGACTCACGGGCTCTAGAGTGCAGGCTCAGTAGTTGTGGCACATGGGCTTAGCTGCTCTGCGGCATGTGGGATCTTACCGGACCAGGGCTCGAACCCATGTTCCCTGCATTGGCAGGCGGATTCTTAACCATTGTGCCACCAGGGAAGCCCCAAAGTGGTCTTTGAATTATAGCCGTGCACTGTAATTTTTATAAGGCGCACCCCTTGAAATTTTTTCAATACATTTTATTGGGTATACGTGTCAGGAATTGTGCAGGCATAGAATAAAGAAATTCATTAATACAGCTAAAAGGTATTCAATGTCTAGTACCAGGAACAGACCCTGTTTCTGCTTACTCCCTGGCTGGGAAGGCAGACATTTAACAAGCAAATGCAAATGCCAATTTTCAGAAAGCAGTCCATGTGAGATCCCAAGAAGACACAAGTCTCCAAGGATCAGGTTGAGGAAGAAGGTGGGGGAGGGGGTGTGAGGGGGAACAGGCAAACAAATTGAATATCACCTGATAAACGCTATACCAGCATATGGCCAAAGTGCTGTCAAAATACAAAAGAGGGAGGATTTAATTCTCTCTAGAAGTTTGGGTAGGGTATCAGAAAGGAGCCGAAATCTTCAGGGATGACCAGGCTTTCTACAGGCTTAAGATGGGTGCTGATAACGATGGTGGTGATGGTGCTCAGGAAGGCATTTGCTCGGCTGGGGAACCCTGTGTACCCACTGTGAGGGCTGGATGACCATCAGACCACTTCCAGTGTTGGCCAAGCACCACCATAGCCAGCTGAACCAGTTTGAATGGGAGTTGATATTTCAGGTCAGACCTCAGGTTTTTTTCCTCCAGAGTGGAGGGTTGCCAGGTAGAATGAAACATGCCCAGTTAAATCTGAATTTCAGATAAACAACGAATATTTTTTTAGTAAAGACCCCAATATTTGGGACATACTTATATTAAAAAATATTTGTTTATTTGAAATTCAAATTACCAAAAACTTTGACTTGACTTTTTATTTGTGTATTTTATTTACTACATCACGCAATCCTACCAGAGTGGTAAGAAACTGGCGGGTCTGCTGTGGCACAGATAATAAATAAGAAGCAAAACGCCACCATGACCCCAGCTTTCTGTAGCCTTCCCAGCCAAAAGTCTCTCCAATTGGAAGCCAGAGAGAACAAGCTTCCAGAAAAGAGACGCTGTACCTAGACAACCAAGGCGCGAACCCACCCGACGGTCCGCAAGACCCGCGTTTAGAAGTGCGGTGCATCCTGGGAGTGAGTTTTCTAAGTTCGGACTCGCCTCCGAAGGCCACGGGACTACAACTCCCAGGAGCGCCAAAGGGTCGCTGCGAGGCACGCTGGGAGTACTGGTTTTACCCCGTCGAAGGGTCCTGGTGGGCTGCTTGTGTAACAAGAGACCAAGGCCGATTTTTAGAGAATCTCAATATTCAGAATTCATATAAAAGGTTAAACCGAGGATTAGTGCTTTCAATACAGAGAAAACAAGTCTTCCGGAACATAGTAGCAACTGTGCAGGCGCCCGCTGACGTTACACCCCGCGCTGAAGGGTGGGGACTGAGCGTCACTCCTGCATGTGACCCCAGCGCCTCTTTGTGATTGGCTGCTCCGGGGGCGCGGCGCTCGGGCGCGGACGCCCCTGGTTGGTGCTTCGGGGCAGCGGGGCGGGACTCCGGCTGCAGCCGCGGGAGGTCCGGACACTGGCGGCCATGGGACTCGCTGGTAAGTGCGTGTCTGAGCTTCCCGCGCCGGTACTCCCTGCCGCTTCCAGATGGGACTGAGCTGCCCTCAGGGGAGCGTGGCCCACGATGGAGGGGGCGAAGCCGACCCGGCTTGAGGGTCGGAGGTCGGGGTCGAGGGTCTCCGGAGTCGAGCGGGGCTGAGGGTGCGCTGGGGCGGCCGAGCTGTAGCCGGTTCCGCGTCGGCTAAGGCGGGCGGGGCGAACGGCTCTGGGACTCCCGGCCTCGACCTCCTGCTCGCTCCTTGGCCGTTTTCCTCCCGTTGGGCCTGGCGAGACCCCGCCTGACTGCGCCGGGGTCGCTGACTGAGCGGGGTCATCCCTTCCTTGGCCCCGGCGCTCCCCAGCGACCCCTCAGCGAGTGAAGCTGGAACGGCGCTCGGCGGGTGGGTGGAAGCACCGTCCTTTTGACCCCAAGCCCCCGCCGGGTCACCCTAAGGCTTCTCTGGAGTCTCCGCTGATAATAACTGTCTAGGAACTTGTTGACCGTGGACTTTACGGCCATCTCGCATTTGCCACTTAAGTGGCTGGGTGGGGACCTTGGACCGATCGCTCAACTTGTCTGGCTTCTCATTCGTAAAATAAGAGAGGTATTCACTAGATCTCCAAGCCTTTCTTCAACTTTAAAATTTTAAGATTCTGTGATTGTGCCCTTTGTTGAGCTTTTACCCCATGAAAGTGTTAGGCGTGATAACCGTGATAGGCACATTTCTCACAGAACATTGCAGGTTAATGACAGAACTTTAAGTGATTTCATTTGGTGCTTTACTCACTGTTTTCGTTATCATTCATCTTTTAAAATTGAATGGAACTGGAAATTCGGGTTTAGGTGACAAACCACAGTAAGAAAACGTTCATGAAGCCACTTAAAAGTACAGACTTGAAGAATCTTATGATTTGGTAATATTGAATTGTAGTTAGCAAATTCAGCTCAACAAGCACACACTGAGTATTTCTGAGACAATATTTAAAATAAACATGACTTTGTTGGAGAGAATAGACTTTGCACAAGCTGTTACTTTGCATTTTCTGAGTTTGCGGTGAAATCAGAAACTCAGACCTTTAGGCTGGCTTCCCATTGTATAGTTGAGTTTCTGGAGGCATGGAAATCTCATTTGTAAAGCTGAGAAGGAGTTTCACTCACTTTCCAAGATTCTCTTTAGCTTTAAATGTCTAAGAATCTGTAATCATACTGAATATTGAGTTGATGATTTTTGAGCTGATGATCTCGGGGACCCCTGAGCTGAACATTTCCTACTTTAGAGGTATAAAATGGCCCCAGGTCCAGCCCGTGTCTAGTTTAGTTTTTATCTTTCGATTCCAAACTGAAGGGAGGGACACTCATGGAGGGAAGATATACATAACTGAAAGTTTAAGAAAATGAGGGGAACGGTTTGATTATCACCATTCTTGAATAAGAAAGGAGAAAATAAGGTCTGTGGCATGTGCTACAGGCGACACTTTAAAAAGCTGCTCTCAAAAGACAGTTCTAACTCCAGGTATATTTTAGTGTAAACCACAGACTTAATACTAGCGAACTCGATGAGAGTCATTGAGTCAATGGCTAAGCTCTAAAGTGGGGTTAGCAAACCTTTTCTGTAAAGAGCCGTATGTTTTATTATTTGAATGAACTGGTTTGTTAACATGGCAAAGTATTGTATACTTTGGTGTAACAAACATTACTTAAGATTATGTGTAATGGTATTTTTAGAGCAAAATTAAGATATAAGGACATTGCAGAGTCTAGTTTTGTTGTATGACACAGAGTAAGTGCTAAGCAGCTAAATGCTGTCAAATGCATGAATTCATCATATGCTTTGTTTTATTCCTAGGGGAAAAGCTAACAGATTAACATTAAAAGAATATTTATGTCTGGATTTGGAGTGTGGAATGTATTTTGTCTCTGAGCTTAGATCCTGTTTACTCTCTCTTTCAGGTACTAGAGGACACATATCTTAACTGGGTTGCTCTAAGGACTAATGCCTAAACCATCCCAGCATGGCCTGTAGAGGAGGAGGTGGGCCTGGCCAGCGTCCCTCAGCTTCACTCTCCCATGTCAGCCCTGGACGTCTTTCCACGTGTAGAACCTGTACCCATAATATATGCATGGTGTCGGACTTTTTCTACCCAAATATGGGAGGCGTGGAAGGCCACATTTACCAGCTCTCTCAGTGCCTGATTGAAAGAGGGCACAAGGTCATAATTGTCACCCATGCTTATGGAAATCGCAAAGGCATCCGTTACCTCACTAATGGCCTCAAAGTCTATTATTTGCCTCTGAAAGTCATGTACAACCAATCTACAGCCACGACCCTCTTTCACAGTCTGCCATTGCTCAGGTACATATTTGTTCGGGAGAGAGTCACGATAATCCATTCACATAGTTCCTTTTCTGCCATGGCCCATGATGCCCTCTTCCACGCCAAGACAATGGGCCTCCAGACAGTCTTCACGGACCATTCCCTTTTTGGATTTGCTGATGTCAGCTCGGTGCTTACAAACAAGCTTCTAACTGTGTCTCTTTGTGACACAAACCACATAATTTGTGTCTCTTACACTAGTAAGGAAAACACTGTGCTAAGAGCAGCACTGAATCCTGAAATAGTGTCCGTCATTCCTAATGCTGTAGATCCTACTGACTTCACTCCAGACCCATTTAGAAGGCATGATAGTGTAATAACTGTTGTTGTTGTCAGCAGACTTGTTTACAGAAAAGGTAATGAAATGATAGCTACAAATGCACTGCACAGCCTTTTTTTCCTTGTAGAAAGCTGTTGAATATTTGTGTTATAATGATTGTTGGGCTTTTTGTTTTGTTTTATGGTTTTATAACAACTTCTGCGTTAAGTATAGCAAAGAAGGGTCTAATAATGTTTTATACATCTTAAAGGAGAAATTTCTGGAACAGTGGTAAATGCTACTCCCAGCCCCAGCCCCACCCCCCCGATGTTTTCATAGTTATTTAAACGGAAAAACCACAACCTGATGTTGTTTAATAGGTCAGGTCTTTTAAACATTTCTGTGCACATGCAGTAGCAAGTACAGGGCCCAGACCGTCACGTAACCCTTTCTTTTCATTGCAGATAGTTTGAAAACTAAGAAAATCGCAAGGGTGAAAACTAAAATCAGCTGTAACTGTATTATTCAGGGATGACCCTAATGAACGTTTGATTTATAGCTTTCCTGTCGTTTTTATGCACACACACTCAAAGTCAGTGAGCTTGTTCTGCACGTTACTGTTCTGTAGCTTATTTCCTTTAATCGTAGATAAGACGTTAATAATGAATTGCCACGTAAGCGCTAAAGGGGGGTCAGATAGCCCAGAGTCTGATCCTGGCTCCATCCTCCTGTGTGATCGAAGACAAGCTACTTGACATCTCCGAGTCTCAATTTTTTTCTTTTGTGTGATTTGGGCAACATTGGTAATCTTGTGAGGTTCAGTGATGGTTCCTGTACAGTACTTAGCCCAATTTGTACTCGGTATGTGTCTGCTGTGCACAAGGAGGATTGTTTTAGTGCCTCTGCAGCACTTTATGGATGCCACAGTAGAATTTGTAGAGCCTTGCTGACTAAAAGTCTGAAGCAGTCCAGTTATTCAAAACATAAATGGTTTTCTGGATGGTATTTGAAAACCTGTCCAGCAATCAAACTTGTCACTAAAAGTGGGGAATTGTTAAAAAGATAATATGTAAAACCCCCCCCCTTTAAAATATATTAATTTACTCAAAATATTATTACCATGCACTGAATCACCAATAATTTGGTTTAGGCCTGCAGGCTTAAGAGTACTGGTCCACTGATTTGAGCTGCATCACCTTTCTTGCACAGTCACCTTTAAAAAGCATAACTTACAGTTGCCAGTTTGGGTCTCTTAAATGTGGTGAGAACCTAAAGGCATACGAAGTAATGTACTTCTGGATTTTTCATTTGTTTTTGCTCTTATACAGTGGTTCAGGGTATCCCCTAATCTGACAAGGTTTTTTTTACTGTGTCTTTATTGAATTTTTCAAACCGTTCAGCTTAGTTTCACAGAAACTCATTTTGTCCATTTATGTGCTATTTAAATACGGTAACAAGTATAATAAAATAGGCATCAGACAGATTTGTGGACAAATACAGCTGATTCTTGTTAAGCATGAAGCTCAGCGGTGGGATCAGAAGTGTCCCAGTGTACTAGGGAGTGGCCTAAAATCCAGATGTGGGCCTTGGCCAGGATGGTTTACCTTTGGAATGGAGAGCCTTGGTGCATGCAGTGATCCACTAAGCGGAGGTTGGTGAGAAAACTTCTACTGAACTGCGTTTTTGGGGGTGAAGGCAATGAAATGCTTCCATTCCTTACTTGAAGAAGATGTGAATGGAGCAGCATTCTGTGTTCTGAATCCCTCTTGGGTTATTGGTAATGTGTTTGTTGTAACTTAAGAAATGTGCCTATTTTGTTTTTTCACCAAATAATATACCTTTGCGAGATAGCTAGCCGAGAAAGCATATGATGCATGCATGGTCAAGGATCAGAGCAAAATTAACTTACCTGTTCAAAGATGGAACCTGTTACCTTTACTTCACTAACTATGGTATTTTAACCAGCTGAGCTAACCACCAAAGAGCGAAGGTACAGCCTTTCCTGTTCTCAATTCAGTCATTTAACAAATATTTATCAAACCCTTTCCGTATGTCAGGCATTGTGCAAAAAGTAACATTCTGAGAAGGAATGGCCACATCTGTAGTTCAAAAGTGAGTAGTTGTGTTAATGGTCCATTAATTATTAATAAATTAATTTCTTTAGGAGGTGTTCATTTGGACCAGATATCAAAGGCCACTGGAACATATTAAGTAAGAGAGAATAAATCAGAAGTCCTATTACCCAGGATCCCTGGCCTCTTCCCTCTTCCATTGAGCCTGTTTTGCTCTCAGGCAGGGATTAGCAGCGCTCACGTGCATGTGCAGACATGCCCCACTTCTGCTCTAGTGCTAATGATGACTTACATTTATATTCTGCAGTTGATAAAGCCTGTACATGGTACAGTACCTAACTTGACCCTCCCAGCAACTGTAGGGTAGATGTTATCTGCATGTAACAGACAAAGAAACTGAGTCTCAGAGGGGGTAAGTAACTCACCCAGGTTACACAGTAAGTAACAGAGATGACAAGCCTGAGTTGAGCTCTTCTGCAGTTAAGGTCTCCTGTTCCCTCCACCCTCAGCCCAGCCACCATTATCCTAGGTATAGATTCAGAAGATTCTATTAGCCTGTGCTTTAGAAGCACTTCAGATCAGAGCTTTTCTTGTCCATTTTGTGAGAATATGGCAATTGAAAGTCCTTTGGTATGTTTCATTGTGTTGGACTCTTGCTAGAGGCACCAGAACATTTCTTATTATGGGGAGAAAAAAACCTTTATTCTTAGAATAATAATGTAGATCGTTGATAATATTAATCGGTTCCGTTTCTTTTAAAGTACTTGTCAGAATTAAACAACAATGCATTTAAAGCCCATCGCCTGGTATAGTAAGCCCTCAGTAATTGTAGCTATTGTTACTAATTATGATTATTGCTCTACATGTGGGGTTTGGGGTTTTTTTCATTTAAAGAATGGATTCTTAACCTTTGTATTAGAAGGGAGAGAGGGCAAGGAGGGAGGGGAAGGAAACAATTATAGGAGGTTACTTGTTAAAAGTCATTAAGACACCTTCTGGCTTATCTAAAAATCCAGTTGATGGACTTGGTAATAAACTTGAAACAAAGATAGGTAAGATTTTAATGAGAAGCTTTCATAATTCAGAAAAGCCACATGTGGGGCTTCCCTGGTGGCGCAGTTGTTGAGAATTCGCCTGCCGGTGCAGGGGACATGGGTTCGTGCCCCGGTCCGGGAAGATCCCACATGCCGCGGAGCGGCTGGGCCCGTGAGCCATGGCTGCTGAGCCTGCGCGTCTGGAGCTTGTGCTCCGCAACGGGAGAGGCCACAACAGTGAGAGGCCCGCGTACCGCAAAAACAACAAAAAAAAGAAAAGCCACATGTGAATTTATGTTTGCTAATGCAATCGTATTTTGAAAATACTAGCAGAGTTTACATAATTAATCCTACTTTGAATTACTTAATAAAAATGACCCTATATATATTATTTCTCCTACCATCTTTTTAATAATTGATCTGCCTGTATTTGGGAAGATTGATAGACGAAGTGCAGTTCTTGTGTATGTATGTGTATATGCATTTCTTAAACTTTAACTGGCTTATTTTACATTTACTTTTGAATGTGTATGATTTGTACTTGTTAATGAGCTAAATTCTTAAACATCAACACTACTGTCAGTTTGGATTGCTACTTTCAGACTAGTAGGGCATGATTCGTTTTGCTGCTTCATATTACCTAAGGTTGTATTTACATATTATAAGAAAGTTTCATTAAAAAGAAAAAAAAGGACCAAGATGCACCCTTTTGTTCTGCAGACTGTAATGATCTGGCAGTGGAAGTCCTGCCACCTCCATTCAGTCATTCGTGGGAAGTGGGCTGTAGCAGATTTGGATGGACTCAACAAATTTTGCTAATACCCTAGTGTTCGCTGCAAAGTCCTCTGTACAAACTGCATTCTCAACACAATGGAGGCAGCAGTCATATTTTGCTGCTTAGCCCTTTCCTATGGTAGGAAGTAGAATCATAACGCTGGTAGAATTTTGTAGGTGAAAGAGACCTTGGACTTCAGGTACGTCGGTCTGTTCATTTTCTCTTCTCAGGAAAGTCCCATTATCAGAGTTTGCTCGTAAAAAGGCTGGGTAAAGACCCAGATCTCCAGTCAACTCTCCTGCTCTGCAGAAAGTTTTAACTGAAATGTAAGCTACCTCAAATGCCATTTTTTAGCAGTAGGTGTGTAAACACAGGTGAATAACCTAGAACACAATGTTGAAACGGAACAGAATGGTCCACGAACTGGGTGTGTGGAAGGTACCCATGGGTGTCAGTGTATATATCCTCGAACTCTTGGGGGACCCCTGGCAGTTTGAACGACTCCACCATTCCAGGAAAGGTTTAAGAGAATTTGTTTCTCTACTTAAGTAAGGGAGGCATAGCTAATATTACTTTTCAAAGTGAGTGGATTCTCAGAAGTTCTGATAAAACTTTTTTTAAGGTTAATTATTGATAACTCAAACATTCAACTTGATGTTTTCAGGGACCGATTTGCTTAGTGGTATAATACCTGAACTCTGTCAGAAATATCCCAATTTAAATTTCATAATTGGAGGAGAGGGACCAAAGAGAGTCATTTTGGAAGAAGTACGGGAAAGATACCAGCTCCATGACAGGTATTGATGGATTCCATATTGTCTTGGGTGAGAAAATATCAGTTACCTAAAATTGGTTTTGGCTACATGCCTGCGTTAAGTGGGCTGCTTCTCCTACATGTACTTGACATAAAAATGTAATGCAAGGCCTATTTAAGAAAAATTATATAAAATGGGGAACCCTAGTTAAGGAATTCATAATTTTATTTTTTCTGTTAGCCCAACATTATTTGACTTTAGGGGCCACTGGTTGGGGCACCCGAGAATGCACAAAAAAACAACTATTTGATTGGAAATGTTTGCAGATTCTCAAGCCATACTGAGTTGTGATTTAAATAGCACGGCCCAAATCATGTAAATTGCTCTGCATGTACAGATTCGAACATTTCTCTTCCTCGGTAACTTAGTTAACACGTGAGCTGTGTGCGTGTGAAGCATCAATTTAAAAGGAACATTTTCCTGTTTAGAAACGACACTTTAACATTTACTCATCAAAGTGTATTAACATTTTCATTGAATGCAGACTGATTTTGGAGAAGATGAAATTTGATCTGTGTGACAAAAGTTAGAAATATGTTAGCTGTACAAGCTTTAACCAAACAGCTTTATATGACTTTCTTTTAGATCAGAGTTGGGTGATATTAATCTTTTGAGATGGAAAACATTAGAAGCAGTAAGAGTCTTAAGTATAATATGAGTAGCACACTTGGCTTATAAATGGTATTTCTTTTGTAGCATGACTTTTACTCCCCTCTTTTTTCTCTCCTTTCAAAAATCAGAGTGCGTCTCTTGGGAGCCTTAGAACACAAAGATGTCAGAAATGTCTTAGTTCAAGGACATATTTTTCTTAATACTTCCCTTACTGAAGCATTCTGCATGGCAATTGTGGAAGCAGCCAGTTGTGGTTTACAGGTAAAAAGCTTTGAGGGCTTATTACATTGTTGGGGTTTCTGTATTTGTATTTTGAAAAATAATCAGATGCAGTCTGTAATATTTTTTTAAATTGGTATTGTTTATTTTCCTGAGAGATGAATTATGGAGGATCACATGTTCTTTTTTTCTTTTTAAGGTTGTAAGTACCAGGGTTGGTGGAATTCCTGAAGTACTTCCAGAAAATCTTATCATTTTATGTGAGCCTTCTGTAAAATCTTTGTGTGAGGGATTGGAAAAAGCTGTTACCCAACTGAAGTCAGGAGCATTGCCGCCTCCAGAAAATATCCACAACATCGTAAAGACTTTCTACACCTGGAGGAATGTTGCGGAGAGAACTGAAAAAGTATGTCACATGCTAAGAGAAGGGTATTTGACGATTGTGTCTTGAATTCTTACTTGATGTTTCACGTACACACTTGCTGCTTTTATATAGGTTTACCATCTCTGCTCTATTGCTTAAGTTTATGAAGTCTCTTCCAAATGAAAAGAAGTGAATTCTGTATTACTTCTGGTATCTGTTAGGCTAAGTTTCTAGTCAAATCATTGCATTTGACATCTGAAAATAGCAGTAATGCAGTATCTAGACCTTTCATTAAACTGTGCATGCAGGAGTTACAAAATTTTCTAGAAGTCACAACAATTAGAGGCAAAACTAATATTAAGATCTACTCTTAGACATTTTCTTGAGGCTCTTTATAATTCTAAAGCATATAGGTCTATTAGAAAATATATGGTTTTGCTTAGCCTGATTGTGGCAACTTATAAGTTACAAATATTTAATCCAGGCTACTTCCTAAAACTCCCATGTCACTTCTGCTAGCTGCTGTGATTTTTCTACAGGAGAGGGATTTTTGCATCTTTGGGCTGATTGAGAACATAGTAAGTTAGAATTCAAAAAGCACATGACAAATGTTGGAAATAGGATCACAAATAAAAAGCAGCAGTAGAAAATTGGTAAAAGGACAGCTGCAGGAAATAGGTTAATGCCCTTAGGTGGGAGAGTACAGTTGTAGGAAATGCTTCCTTATTTCGAGGTCAGGACTTCATTTATTCTACTCAGTTGTGCCCTTTGTTTAAGTACCTCTCGTGACTTCGTCTACCTCCTGCCTCTTATTATCACATAGCAAGCTGGATGGAAACGCTGTGCTTCTTAGAAATTGTGACCCCGAAAGACAGTCAGTTGGGAGCGTGGAGAAGGTAGTGCTTTATACTCTCATTGTATTCAGTGCAGCAACTAGTTTCTAGCCCAAAGTAGAGAGCAAGATGGAGCCGAGTAAGCAGAAAGGCTTTCTTACTTGGTTTAAATTGTAAATTCCCGTACGTAAGGTGAGCCCCGATTTGAATGGAAATGCAACAAAACTCTTTATCTCTAAAAATCGTCATACACAGTTTGCACTGAAACATGAGAAGTTTCAACTAACAAACAGTTTTGACTGAAATAGCTCTGAGATAGCCACTTTCTAGAAGTTTTGCAATCGCGCCACCCGTATGAAGTAAGTACATTTCCTTGTTTTCCTTTGGAAGTTGGGGCACAGCACTGATTACCTGCTGGGAGCGCATGGCAGAATCACCCCGGGAGCCTTTGCGGGCTCTGTCCGGTTCATCTTCCTGTGCCCACTGCTGGATTCTAAAGTGACCCTTTAGGAGCAGAGGGGATATGGGAATGGTGGGCAGGGATATTTGGTTAGGCAGGTTTTTTCAGTGAAACCCACCCTGATTGAGGACCACATCTCTGTAATTGTGCCTTTACCTTCTTGATCAATGTCGTGTAAATCTCAGAAGTTAGCGCTGTTGTATGTAATAAGTTTGGGGCAAAGAACTACGGTGATAGTTTGTCAGCTTGTGTTAAAGGAGCGCATTAGGGTTTTTTTAAAACCACAAATTTTCTTTTAGTTAGGCTTAAAGTAATAGTAGGACGTCTGTATTGTTTTCAGTTTTACACTCTGGCAATTTATAGTATACATTCCAAAAAAAACGTTAATCCTTGTCCCTAATGGATTGTCCTCCCTGTCATTCTCTCCATAGTAGCAAATTGTTATTTTGTCACTTGAGATCATGAATTAACTGACTTAGAAATAAAAGGTGGACACACTGGTGAGTTTGTAGTTGCTCTTTTAATTCTACCTGTTCCACACAGGATGTTTGATCCCTTTCAACTCCTTAGTTTAACTGCTATTTAGAAAAATTGATCAAGAAATTAAATCAGCATTCATGCTGGAAACATACTTTTTCATTTTTAATTCGCCAGTCTCAGCATAACGCTCGATATAATTCTGACTACAGTGTATTCCAAATGTCCTCGGGGTAGAGAAGCTAGATGAAAACAGCCTGTACCTTTCAGAGGCCGTTGACCTTTAGAACTTGCTCTGCACGTCAGAACTTTCTTGAGTTCAAAAGGAGATGGTTTACAGGTCTGATAACATGAGAGTGACCACAGGTAATGCCCAAATGCAGTTAAAAAACATGAATGCCAGCCCATTTTATGTGTTTGAAATAAGTATATTCAAGGACCTTTGTTTTTTTCTTTAATATTTCAGAGTTTAGTGCTTAGCAATACTTTAAAAAAGCAAGCCACCTGCTACCAGTGCTCAGCAGTAAACTTTATTTTGTTTGCCACTGTTTGACCTATACGATCTACCAAAATTTCCCCCATCTCTTTCTGCTCCTTTTACTTGGAATCCGTGAAATGTCTCTGTATATTCTCCCCGTTTTGAGCTCAGCAACACGGTGTCACTTGGCTGTGGAAAGAGGAGACTCTGTACCCAGAAGCACACTAGATTGTAACTCTCTGATGGTAGTTGAGTCAAGGAATCTTAAAGGGCCAGTCCTTCCTCCCTGCTTGGGGAGTCACTGCTGAAGTAAATATGGCCTCAACAGGTGGCCCGCAAAGCTGCTCCAGCGTCTCAGGACTTTGGAATTCTCATAGTTGATTAAATATTGATGGAGAGCCCCTAGGGGACAGGAGCCGTGGTAGATTCATCTTTGTACCACACGGTATACATACCCCAGTGTTTCGTCCAGAATAGGCACTCCATAAGTGTTGTCTCAAATGGCAATACGTAGTGTAATCAGTTTCATTCGTCACATCATTTCTGTAACAACAGTGAAATGTACACGCCTTCTGTTGACATCTCTAAAGCACTCCCGGTCTGTGCAGGTCGTTGTTTATTGTGGCCCACGGTGCTCATTCTCGGCTCTCTCCCGCCAGGTGTACGACCAAGTGGCAGGAGAAGCTGTGTTATCGATGGACAAACGACTGGACAGACTCATCTCTCAGTGTGGCCCCTTGACAGGCTGCATTTTTGCTTTGTTGGCTGTATTCAGCTTTTTCTTCCTCATTTTCCTGAGATGGGTGACTCCAGATTCTATCATCGATGTTGCAGTAGATGCCACAGGGCCAAAGGGTGCCTGGACTCGTCAGTATCCTTACAGGAAAAAGGTGGACAAGAACAATGAGGTATCTAAAACCAGGTAGAAGAAAGCCTGGATTGTGAGATTTGAAACACTTGTAATAGTTTTATTAAGACTATTGAAAATAACCTTGCTTTTTTTCTTTTTAAAGTTAATAGTAAGTTATGCTACCTCTTTATCATTCCGTGTTTTATTTTGAGGAAAGATAAACACTTATGCAATTCCTGAGTGTAGAAACTCCTTGCACTTATTTAAAATTTAGGAGAGAACATTGAAGCCACTCAGGTATGCAATTTTTCAGACTACTGAAATCCCTCTAGCAGAGATGTTTTAACGTTATATTTTGGGAGCTTTGGGTGCTGAAGGGCCAAACGTTTTCTGGGCATTTTTTGGCCAATTTTAAATGTTCTACCATTAATTAGACATTCACCAGATGTTTACAAGTTTTCTTTAGGGAAGTACAACAACTCTGTGAACTATTTTAAGTTGTGTTCATACTACATTTAGTAGACACTTAAGTCGTGTTCCTAAACTTTTATTGGGTATGCTCAGTAAGTGTTCCATATAATCAGCAGGTTTCTTGAGTAAAATGGGCTGTCAGCGACCAGCATGTTTTAAGCACCTACCAGGCATAGAACGTTGAACTAGATGCTTCCTGCGGTAAGGACCGGGGGTGGGGGGGGGTGCATTCACTCTTTGTTGATCAGTCAGGTGGCTCACTTCGTCATAGTCAGGTTTGACATGAAGTGGTAAGATATCCGCCATGCCGAAAATGCTCATGCTTTTAATGCCAGGAAAAAATCGCCGGTGTACTCTCAGTTCTTCTTTGATCCTGTTGGATGCATTCTCCTAGGTCGAGCCTTCATCTTCGCTTGTGTGTATGAAAATACTTTTTTGCTTTTTAAATACTAGGGACCGATACCACTGTTGATGATAGTGCAGAGAAACCCTCCACATCTCTCAGTGCATAATTTAGTCCTCTGTCAATGCCTTCTTGTTTTCTGAGCACAGTGTACGAGGTGTGCCATCTCAAAATCAGCTGCTACCCTGTCCCTTTGATAGAAGTCACTTCCCTTCACTTGTGGCCTAGCTGATGCCTGATAAGTATTGTCAGTGTGCAGAAGTCTTGACCCCAGAATGTTTTGTTTATAGCCAGTTGAGTCTGAAAATTTTAGGAACACAGTCTCTTTGTGGATGGATGTTGTTAACTGTAATCGTTGTGGCCCATAGCCATGGATTTTTAAACCCCCAGTTATCCACATGGTGTGTCTCATTAATTCTTTGAACTCCTTAGAGTAAGTTTTTGTGATTAAGGACTGTGAAGTCACAAGAATGAGGCACCGTGGGCGCGCTAGTTAGATGCTGGCAGTATTGCGATTCTGTACAGGATTTTTTTTTTAATGACAACATTCACAGAACTTCTTTTTAAAAAGCATCTTAACATACCTACTAATTGGTTGCCACTGATACATAAGAAATATATTTGTGTTTTGTACTAAAACACAAATGCAAGAGTGCAGTTTTTAAAATCTAGAAGTTAGGGGTTCTTTTGTTAAAGAAAAACAGACTGACCCAAACCATTAAATCTTGCTGGGATTTTTATGCGTAGAAACTGACTTATATAAATATGAAATAAACAGTGCCAATATTCATGATAAAGCAAGAAACTGTAACATTTGGTTTAATTTATTCTGTTCAGCAATTTTTAAAGGCATACTGCTGTTTTTTCTTGTATGTTATTTTTGTTTCGTAGCTTTTTTTTTTCAGAATTGTCTATTAAATTGCCATTTAGTTCAGATGGAAATAGGATTTAAAGTTCTTGCATGAGACATGTAATTTGCATATTTTCCTTTTTTTTTTTTCCCTTTAGCAAATGGAAGTAAATTTGCTTGTTCTAGTAAATCTTAATTTTCAGGCTTCCTGAATACCTAAATTGTAACTGTCATTGTTGCACTGGTCAATATGTGGAAACATATTGTTCTGCCCTGCTACTTACATTTATTTGAAAGTGAACTTGCAGTGATGAGGAATTTATGAAAAATATATTGTATTTCTTTGGATGTTCCAAAAAGTAGCACATGTAAAACTGATTTATGGAAACATGCTACATGTCCAAAAATAAAGACCAAAATGACATTTTGACATTTTTCTTGAGTTCGTCTTGTTTGAAGAACAGAGTATTATTTACTAGTTGAGCAACACTGCCCCCAGCCCCTACCTCCCATGTTTTTTTTTTTCACTGCAATTTGATGTTTTGCTTAGTCTGTTAGAAAAACAGGAAATATCCTTCAGTTGATGAATTACTCTGTCATCTTTTCTTTCTACAATATTCTCTCTTTTACTCATGGAATAGCAAGTTCAATTGTGCCTTTGTTTCCTAATCCAAACTCTTGTTTTTCAGTGCACTAGAGTTTTTCAGTGCATCGCGTGAGACAAATGAATACATCTGTACAGTACTGTGCATGTGAGCTACATAATTATGCATTATATCTTGCAAGCTATTTTAAGAGAAATTGGATTTTTTTTTTTTTTTTTTTTTTTTTTTTTAGGGAAGCCCCAAGAAATTGGAATTTTGACTTCATTTACAGAAGCCCAGTGTATGATCAGGCCCCCCAAGATGGCTGTTCTCTTGCTCTCCGTACATCCCCTGCTGGACCAGTGCCTGCTTCACCTACACCCCACTCACATGACTGACCTTGCTACACATACCTTCCCTGACCGGAGCTAGTGATTATTCTAATCTTTAGATCAGAACATCTCCACCTGATAACTTATCAAAGGAGCCATGAGGGGCGTGCCCCTCTGCCGGTTTCCCTGGTAACTGATGAGCCCACCTGACGTCAATTCCCCTATAACTGGTAAATCTGCCCCTTCCCTGGGTAGCGAAGACTCCTGCCATGTCCCGCCATCCTGCCAGCTGCTGTCTGCCGCACGCCGTGGGGTGTCGCTCCAGGACCTTGCTTCAAATGTGTAAGATCCCCCCATCTATTAAACCACTGATATCTCTGTCGCTGACTCTAGGCTCTTCGGTCTTGAGGCTGGGCAAGTATAGGGCTTGCAGGCCTGTGGGGTGCAGCCCAATGCCCAGCTTCTCCCACGCACTTTGTTGGAAGCAGTGGAAAGCAGTCCCCTACGTTGATACGTTCTGATTTATCTTCCACCAAAACATTTTTGGCTCAGTCAGGGTATCCTAGGTCTGTGTTTAGTTTCGTGAAGGATTTTTAAAGGCCTCTTTATCCTTCTCTGCATTCCCAAAAGAATCTGGGTAGA
Organism: Lipotes vexillifer; assembly: GCF_000442215.2. Taxonomy (NCBI): domain Eukaryota; kingdom Metazoa; phylum Chordata; class Mammalia; order Artiodactyla; family Lipotidae; genus Lipotes; species Lipotes vexillifer. The sequence goes on from NW_006793375.1 coordinate 887,985, forward strand.
TGTTAAATTGTATCATTCTATGGCTGGATTTTTAAAATCTGAAATTCTGAAAATTAAAGTTCTCTACAAATTTTGATTTGTATTCACAGTACTTTCCTTTATCCTTCATATTTGGTTGTGGCTCAGTGATTCTCAACTGGATGTGGCAGTGGTGATTTTGCCCCCTGGGGGACATCTGGCATTGCCTGGAGACATTTCTGTTTGTTCCAACTGGATAGGAGTGGGGCACTGGCATCAGGTGGGATGCTGCTAAATATCCTATGATGCTTTTGGACTACCCCCCACACCAAAGAATTATCTGTCCCAAAATGCCGGTAGTGCCAAGGCTGAGAAAGCCTGGAGCTCTAGATGGTTTCACCTCCTTAAAAGATACCATGAGTTAACTCCTTACTTCAGTAGCCTTTTACGCCCATCTCAAATGTAGTGCTCAAACGTGCTAAAGATGGTCTCTCTGAAAGAGTACAAAAGTCGAGCTTCTCATGGCCAGCTTTTTTTTCTTTTTTGCGGTACACGGGCCTCTCACTGTTGTGGCCTCTCCCGCTGCGGAGCACAGGCTCCGGACGCGCAGGCTCAGCGGCCGTGGCTCACGGGCCCAGCTGCTCTGCGGCATGTGGGATCTTCCCGGACCGGGGCACGAACCCGTGTCCCCTGCATTGGCAGGCGGACTCTCAACCACTGCGCCACCAGGGAAGCCCTCATGGCCAGCTTTTCTGGTATGTAAAACAAAAAGAACAGCCAGGTTTTAAATGAAAATTAGGGCGAAAACAAGATTGAATGGTGTTATGTAATACTAGATACACCACTGGGCTGACGTGAGTAAATGATCACCTTCTTACAGAACAATTGGAGAAAGAGACATGAAAAGAACTGAAATACTTGTGTTGATGTATTTTCATACGCTGGCACGCTACCAGGTAATCTAAGCTTGGTAAAGTAACCTTATATGTTAATATATGTCCTTGAGAATGGAAACCGCACAAGCTCGTGATGGCGTGGTGATACACAGAAATGGGTACGTTGTATATTGTGACTCAAGGCTGATTCTCATGCCTTACCCTTTTCACAGAGTACAGGGAGGCGGTTCTTACATAGGGAGTCATTCTGTTTTGCCTGAGTGCTAGGAGAAACTCCCGTATTTTTGCATGAAGCATTTATTTAAAAAGATTGATTTAGTTCTCTCCTTTGGGCTTGTTTTTTCCAATAGGTTGTAGAAATTTAGAAAATCTAATATAGCCAAGAATGAAACAGGAGACCTAGAGTTTCCTCATCTGTTTTTCCCAGGTGAGGAAAATTACACATAAATCAATTTTACCGGTGTTGGCCAGCTGATGCATGTCAAAGAATCAGGGTTACAAGAGAATATTGTCCAGCGAGGGAAGGTACTGATTCACAGAATCTTTGGGTACTTCACGCAGAACCTAGATCATCTTCATCCATTTCATTGCAAGTCCTCCACGATCGACTATAGCCCACATTTTCCAGAACAAGGCACCACCTTTACTGACACCTACAATGGGAAGTAAAAGACCAGGAATGTTGCCGGAGGACTTTGTCATGATGAAACTATTCCAGGCAGTGGTCTAATGCTTCCAGTCTGGAGAGGCCTCCAAGCTGGGCCTTTTAGGGGCTTCCCTGGCGGTCCAGTGGTCAAGACTCCACACTTCCACTGCAGGGGGCACGGGTTCAATCCCTGGTTGGAGAACTAAGATCCCACATGCCGTGTGGTGCAGCCAAAAGAAAAAAATCAAGCTGGGCCTTTTATTAAATACTGCCTTAGAGTAAATAATCTTTCTTAACTGGTCATATTTTAGATTTGGGCTTTATCTCCCATAAACCTCAGGATGCAGAGGAAATGAAACGTTCCAGGGGCTGGTACTTCCCACCAAGAGCATAGAATGCATTAGCACTTCTTTTCATGAGCTTGAAGTAACTTGCTTTGTCCCCGTGGGATCTGAAAGGTTTGTTCTGTCTTTCCAATCCTGCCTTCCAATATAATGTAGCAAAAACTGGGATTTAGGAGTAAAAACGTTTTGGACCTGAATCCTGTTTGATAAACAACACTGAGGAATGTAGGTCCAGAACTATTGGGTGTTTCTGGTTTGAAGGAAGTTTCTTTAGTTCATTTAACATTGCCATGAATGTCAGTGCATGCAGTCGCCAAGTCACAGTTAGCTTAGAATCTACAAACTCAGTTCTCTGTAACAGGAACACGGAGAGCTAGAAGGTTTAAAATAGATGTCATATGATACCGATTATAACTCAGTGAAATTTTGCAGTCCCAAGAACCTATACAGAGTGTGAACCAAAATGGAGGACGGTCCCGTTTCCTTTGACTTTAAAAACATTTTTATTACAATGTTTGCTACTTTTTTTTTCTTCAAGCTTTTAATTAAAGTGTTCTTGGCGCTCCTAACCCATTTCTATATCGTCAAAGGAAATAGAAAAGAAGCGGCTAGGATAGCAGAAGAGATCTATGGTGAAATTTCAGGTAAAAATACATGTATTTGTTCCCAATACTTTAAAAGAAACCTCCTAGATAATTCATATGAATAATATTTCTAGAAGGCAGATTTTATTTAACTTTGGCTTTGAGTGGGTAGTTTTAAAAAATTATTATTTAAAGTAGCAAATGGTGTTGACTGCACCAATTTGTGAAGGATTTTCAGCTTTCTTTTCTGCAAATTAGTAGTTTCATTAGCAGTTATTATTTAAGAAGTAAATAGACTAGTGGCTTTCTAAGAGTATTTTGGGGAAACTCATTTCTGCTAACAAAAGAATTACTTTATAGGATTATCTTCTTGAATATTTGTAATCAAGTGTTAGCAGTGCATTCTAACAAAACTGTTTTCCCCAGGAAATGGAATGACCAATAAATTTGATTTAAAGCAGCAATATATATGCTGTGTGTGTGTGTGTGTGTGTGTGTGTGTGTGTGTGTGTGTGTGTGTGTGCTGTCATTTGCAATTCGAATTGCTTAGCCACTTGTCACTGTCAGGAAAAAACCCTTCACTGAATCCATTTATGCCCAGCACCATGCAAAGCACAGCAAACAAAGGTTATTGTAATATGAAATGCCAACCTTTGGTCCAAACGTTTTAAAGTCTCCTGCTTTGTAGAATTCAGTCTCCATTTCTTTCAAGAAATGATTCACGTTAATTGTAGGGTCTAGGCTACGAAAGTAAATGAATCAGATATCTTGGTTACTGCTGGGACTGCCACTGGATAGAGGAGTATTTATTCATAAACAGAGTTCCAAATTTCCCTGTGTATTTTTAGTGTTCGCAGGGGTTCCAGGGTTACCTCATTCTTTATCTAGTATCCATTTCACCGTGCACCCTGGATTCTCTTTCAAAATAGACTTATGTTATGTGATTCCAGTACACCAGACAACTTTAAGGACTCTAGGGAACAGCAGTCTTATCCGAAGAGATAAGACCTCCAAAGACAAAGCATCAGAATGCTTCAATTAACAGGGGAAAATGAGAAGAATCTTGAAGTTTCGGGAAGTGGCAGAAGGCTCGGAGTGTGGAAAGAGGTTTCTTTTGGGGATTACATTTGTCACACGTTTCAGGGAGGTATGTCGCTTTGACTTGGTTTTTAAAAAATACTTAAAGTAACCTTAATTTCAAGTTAAACATAATCTGAAAAGCTGTTTTCTAATTTAATTTGTAAATAGGGGCAGGGGCTTTCTAGACGTTTCCATCACAGTTTTAACGTTCTCATAGATACATCATCCTCATGGCTTAAATTAGTAAAGTCCGACAGCATCAGCAAGAGTGTGTCCAAAACGTTTTCTCCTGGTGCTCGTGTGCATTATTTCTGCCCTTGTGGTCCTTAACGAAGTACTCTTAAGCAAGTTTTATAAGAGTCAAAACCTGGAGCCATAATACAGTTCTCATAAATAGAGCGCCCTCATTTTTTAGCTCAAATACCTTGTTGAAGCTCCTAGGATAATCATTTAATCTGCAAATGGCATGGTGTTCTATTGCAAGTGGCATGGTGTTCTAAAGTCAGAAATGTGTTTTTCAGTAATCACTAACAAGAAGCAGTGGGGTGAATAGTGCCTGTTAATTTCTCAGTTTAATTTCCTTCCTATATACATGTGTATGTGTGTGAGGATGGCTGCGTATACGTCTACACACCACTGACACACCCACACACGTATATAATAGTATATCCAGATTTGTTAAATAAGGCTTTCTGTAATTAGGGAATAATACGCCAGAAACAGTGGTTTTTACATGATTCCCACAGCGCTTTTTCTTTTGACACTGTTAACAGATACTATATATATATATTTAAAGCTAGACATTTTAAAAACCAAGAACAAAATTTTGTCTAAGTGTTCAACTCAAACCAGAAATTACCTTTGCTGCTTGTTGGTCAGACAAATGTTTGTTGGGAAAATATGTGACATTTAATCAGTAAGTCAGCTAATCGACTTACTAAAATCTCAGAATTTCTTGAGTCCAGTAGCACATTCTGTTCCTGTAACTATCGTCAGTGTTGTCAAAAACAAGGGGAGGCAGTAAAAAACTCAGCCAGGGCAGAGTTTAGCCTGTCATAGGTCCTGGCACTTCTCTTTTAGAAGCTGCACCTAGCATCACATCCCTTATTAAATATCTTTTTTTTTTTTTTTTTTTTGGCTGTAAAATTTTTTGGAAAGTTTTTTTTCATATTCTGGAGTACATCATTCGATACTTTCCTTGTGGTTTAAACTATTACTTTTGTAAATAAGTCATCAGAATTGAGTTCAGGCTATGTTTGGTTGGCTGTACTTAGTTTTTTCCGGCTTCTTTGTGTAATTTGTCAATAATATATATATATTTTTAAGTTTGAAACATTGTCATTGGCCCTTGATATTCTTATATCTAGAGCACCAGATGCATCACTGGCCCCTGCCTTCAGGCCATAGATATTTCTGCAGGCACTCTCTCTCCCAAGAGACATGGGGTATGATTTTTCAACCTTTGCTAATTTGGCCAGAACTGAAGCTATATTTAGTACAGTGACTTGGTCATCACACTTGATAAAAATAAAGTGTAGATGCAGGTTGATAATCTCTTACTGACAATCCTCGGGCCAGATGTTTTAGGATTCCGGAGTCTGGAGGATACTAGAATCATTATGCAGCGTGTATACTGTATACGATGTGGCACTCCCAGCAGGACCTGGAGCTTCCTCCTGTAATCAGACGTTTTGATATTTCTATAGTGAAAAATATCGACATTCACACTAAGTGAAAATACAAATTAAAAATAATAGTTTGCTAAACCTGAGTCCTGACCATGTTCTGCTGCCAAAGGAGCTTGTTTCCAACTTGGTTTTCAGAACTGGGGGAAATTTACAATTGCAGGTAAGAGATTGTGGAGTTACTGTACCCTTTAAAAAAATGAGTTCTATTCTAAGTGTTTTGCCTAAAATCAGTTGTCCTTGTTTTTCTAAATTCAAAGGACTGACCTTGATTTGATGGCCACGCCTCTGCCTGACTCACCCTCCTGACTCCTTTTCTCTATCCTTCCCATGTCAACAGTTTTTTTCCCTCCTTTGGTCCATTCCTGCCCCGTCCTCCACCTCACCTTGTTCAGTGTTGCTGCTTGTCTCTTCAAGCCTTGGTCCCCCCATCCTCTGAGTGGTTATATATCACAGGTGCCTGCTGGCTTTCCCAAGTTGGGACACACAGCACTCAGCAGGGGCTTTGCCACCCAACCTGTCGTCTTCACCTCAGCTCTCCTGCTCCTAATGGGTTCAAAGGAAGCTTCTTTCTAACACATTACAAAGAGATGTTCATTGACTGTAGTTCATCTCCTGGCCAGAGCTGAGTGTTGTAGAGGGTACACTTTTTTTTGTTTGTTTTTTGTCGTACACAGGCCTCTCACTGCTGTGGCCTCTCCCGTTGCAGAGCACAGGCTCCGGACGCGCAGGCTCAGCGGCCATGGTTCGCGGGCCCAGCCGCTCCGCGGCATGTGGGATCTTCCCGGACCTGGGCACACACCCACGTCCCCTGCATCAACGCGCAGGCTCAGCGGCCATGGTTCGCGGGCCCAGCCGCTCCGCGGCATGTGGGATCTTCCCGGACTGGGGCACGAACCCGTGTCCCCTGCACTGGGAGGCAGACTCTCAACCACTGCGCCACCAGGGAAGCCCAGGGTACACGTTTTAACTCAATTGTATTAGAATACTTTTGATACCTTGGGAGATTTCTTGTAATATGTTCTTTTTTCCAGTTACTTTTATTTTACTTAAGATATCCTTAACTCTGTTAGGCTCTTGCCTATATTTTGGTTCAAATTTGAATTTTCTATATTTTTTTGATAAGTGCTACAGGAGAAAATATTCCTTCATATGATTTTGGAACTTGAATAAAGCGAATAAAGATTGTTTCATGGGCACTGGAGATAATGACCAGTCAGGCAGTTAAAAAAATAAATAAACCAGTCGTCTCAAATACTTGTCGGAATTAGGCAGGGTAAAAATTGCAAAAAAAAAATTTAAAAATAATAATTGATTTTTATCTTGAATTCTTGGAGCTCGGACACCCATATTCCATCTGAACCCATTTTGTTATTGAAATCTATGGTTTTAGACATTGTCATGAATTTGTTATTCAGAGAGCCTGAGAACTAGAGAGAGAAATCACATTCTGAGAAAAAGTCAAAGGGGGGAATGAAAATGTACTTGAACATTTTCCATACACCTCATCAGGAACAAGTAAACATATTTGTACAGTAAACAATCTTCAAAATGTGCCTGCAGCCCTGTGACACAGGCAGCGTGCCAAATAACTCAAAATAGACTCTGCCTTAGAAGCGAAGGATTGATTGCTACTTCAGCATTCATTTATCTGGAGATCTTACATACATATTTCCTGAAAGGAATGGAAAAACTCCCTAGCCGGCAAATAACTTTTATCCTCAGTTTCTCGCAATTAGCTCCAATTTGCAAAACAAGAATGATAAGAGCAAGAGGCTGTGTGTTGGGAATCAGAATAGAAAAACAGAAGAGCCCACCGTGGCAGAGTTTCTGGAAAAGCGTTTTGTGTGAAAACCCTTCAAGGTCCTTTGAAGCAAGTGCTGGAAAACAGAGTGACCGGAAAGGTGACTTCCAGGAGAGTGGCTTTATTTCCAGTTGGGAAACCGAAATGACTTCCACATTTAAGGCGATCCAATTGATTTATTTCATGTTATTTACAGAGAGAAGGGGGATGTAGGAAGGCACCTCCCCAACAAGTCAATCTACCAGGAGGATGGGCAGGATAGAAAAACCAGTAGTTCTTAAAACCAGAACGGGGTGCGTTCTCAAACTGACTCCTCAAATAGGGAGAAAGAGAGCTGGAAAGCAGTGGCGAGGAGACAGAAGCCCAGGACCACCCACCCTTCCCTCTTCCTCCCTGGATCAGAAGATGGCCTGCACACTTGCGTCCGCCTCGGAAGCCTGGGGTGGGAGTTGGGGGTAGCAGACGATGCTGTATTGATGGGGGACACTAGGAGGGGTGGCCAAGTGCCAGTGCGTAGGAAAGGCACTGGGTGTGAGACATGCAGTTGAGGCCGAGTGCACAGGACTGGTCCCCTCTTCCAGGCCGCTAGGGAGACATCTCCCCATCCCTCTAGCTTCTCCCCACCCCCACGGCACCAGAGGGGCTGTTGGCACCTCAAGAAGGAAGTGAGAACATGCTGCCCTTCCTCGGGCGGAGAGGGGGCCATCCCCTGCCCTGAGAGTGGGCAGAGGAGTGGAGATGACAGTTTTAAAGCAGACTGACCAGTAGACTGGTGGTCTTGAAATCTCTTTCTTGAAGTATGCCATAAATACAGATAAGTGCACAAACCGCAAAGCGGACAGCTGGGTGAGTTTTCGCCATGGAGTGCCAGCTCCCAAGAACAAGAAACTGCCCGTTATCAGCATGACCCTCAGCCCACCCACCTCCAGTCAGTCCCTGCCCCTTCTCATGGTACTTTTGACTCCTAACGCCCGAAGTGAGTCTGGCCCTTTTGTACTTTATGGAAATGGGGTCATCTGGCACATCCTCTTCTGTGCAGGGCCGCCTTCATCAGCGTGATGTTTGAGAGATCTGTCCAGGCCGTGTGTACGGATGGCGTGGGTCTTAGGGGGCTGAGGGGTAACAGAAATTTACTAGAAACAGGATGAAATCGTGGTTAAGGTGCCTGTTTCCCAGCAGGAAAGGGGACACCGCAGCCCGCTTGGAGGCAAGTTTTAGAAATAATAAAGCCATTTCATGTTGCTGTTCTAAGTTAATAATAGCAAGTTGCCATTTAAATCCTGGTGTGAAGCAAATACTTAGAGTACCTTCAGGTGACTCGGTTGACTGGCTATTGTTAGAACAAAAGAATAACAAAGCCACAGGTGTGGGTTTGCTTCTTAGGTTGGTCAGGACGCTGAGTTGCCATCCATGGGGGAAGACCGTCCTTCCAAACTCGGTGCTTGTCCCTCTCCAAGCCTGATGAGGCGAGAGGGCGACGCGTCTGGCGCACACTTCATATTGAATGGGATGGAGATGTAGTCGAAGAAAACCAAGGCTGACTACTGAGGGTTCTGTGCTTACGTTGTCTCATTGTTCCTAGCTTATGCAAATGATCAGTGTCCAAAGAGGTTGAAAAATCCTCCGCTCATCAGCTTTTAACTGACTCGGGAACAAGTGGACATACAAACGCAATATATTTTCAGGTTAAAATTGTTGTCTGTTTTTCTTACTAGAAAAAGTATTCTACATATCAGAAGTATGCAATTCACCAGTGATTAGATAGATAGATTGATTGATAGATTAATAGATGGATAGATATAGTTAGATATAGATAGATATACACTTTTTATTTTGGAACTAAAGTGGTACAAAGAATTCCCACTTCTCTTTGCCCAGACTCCATTCATGTTTATCCAACTGTCCAGTTAACATCCTTGATAGCAAAAGGATCCAATCCGGGCACATGTTGCCTTTAGATGTTGTGTCTCATCAGCCTCCTTCAATCTGGTTACAGACCAATTAGTTTTGAGAACATCCCTCAGTTTGAGTTGGTTTGAGGTGTCCTCACGATTAGATTCAGGCTATGCATTTTGAGCAGGAATATTCCCAGCAACGCTGTGTTCTTTTCACTGCGTTCCCTCCAGTAGTATGTGATGTGGCTCATTGTGTTCCAACAGATGGCACACTGTGCCAATTGGTTCCATCGCTTCTGAGGTTAATTTTGATCCCCAGGGTAAGGTGGTGCCTACCATTTCGTTCCACTGTACAATTACCCCTGTTCCCTTGATAACTATGTAATTATTTTGTGGGGAGATAATTTGAGGCCGATTCTATTATTTCTCCTACGTGTCTGAAGTTGGTGTTCTACTATGAGGAAGAGCTTTCTCTTCTCCCTGTTTATATATTCATTTGTATCAGTGAGGCCTTATAGATTCCTGTTTTATTTGCTGGGGTATAATCATGATTTATTTTCATGCTCAAATCGTCCCGTATTTGGCCAGTGGAAGCCCCTTCAAGGCAGCTTCTGTACTTTTTGACATTTCCCATCGTTCATTGAGCACTTCCTTACTTTCTGGCAAGATGTTTGCGGCCCATCTTACATTTTTCCTGGCATTTCAGCCTTGGAGTCAGCCATTTCTCCAAGCAGCCTTGGTTTAGGTTTTCTCAGTATACAGTGCTATTCTGTCTATCTAGCTATATCTATATATCTGTCTATGGGTAGAGATATATAGATATATCTGTAGAGAGAGAACCAGATGGGTCACCAGATCCTACCTTCAGCCCATAGATATTTCTGTAGACACCATCTTTCCATATACACACATATATTGAAAATCACATTTTCATACCAGTTGCTCTAATTGTTCCAATTTCAATCCAACCCTGTAGAATTCATTCTAGCTTTCTCCCTTTTCAAAACCCAGAGGGTTAGAGAAGATAAAAATTGAGTTTCAATGTAAGAAGAGGTTTTATGGAAATGTTTAGAGCCTTGGTTCTCATCCACTGGAAAATTTCAGTCTCTCCATGAGGACACACTACTTCAAGTTCACATAATTCCATATTTGTTGGGATTGTTTTTGTCAAGGTTGTAGGTATGGGAAAACCTGAACTCTTAGTACCATCCAGATCACCTAGAAAAAGGTGATAAGATGGGCCTTTTGTGTTAAACCCAAACTGTATGACGTGCTTATCAATGTATGAAGAGCACAGTTATAATTTGAAGAATGCCCCGATTTTGCAAACCAGTGTAGGTTTTCTTCCAAAACATGATTGCCCTTTGGCATGTTTAATAGAAGCTTACTTCTCAAATGCACACGTAAGCTTGTTAGTCTTGTTTCCTGACAAGCAATTAGCAAGAAATATACATTTGTAAGGCAGTTCTAAGGCTGTTCCTTAGAGCGCTACCCTACCACGTGTACTTATTAATCATAACTTTTCTTGAGCACCTAACATCATGGATATACTTTATTGGCCTACTTAGAGACCAAAGAACCTGCTAAATACTAGATTACTATTCCCCCACTTTACAGATCAAGCAGTGGAGGTTCAAATGATTTTAGTAACTTGCCCATTTTGGCAGAGACAGTAGTTGAGGCAGGACTGGCCCAGTGCTTAGCCATCATATTCTAACTGCCCACCAAAAACTCTTGGAGGATTATGTCATCTGAAAAACAACATTCTGCATTATGATAACAGATCGGCTTCATTACCAAAATCAAAGAACTATCTAGGGAATTTCGAACAAAACGATTTTCCCTGACCCCTTAGGGTCTCCTTCCTGGCATATAGGATGTCTTAGGGTAGGGGTGAAGGGGGAGAGGCAGGGGAAAGAAGAAAGTGGGGAAGTTCATGGACCAGCTTTGCCCTTCATTTTGACTATTCAGAGTTATCGGATTCAATCACTGGGCAGTATTTATTTGAACGAAATGTATTCCTTACGAAAACTGCCCCCTAAAGCCAGAGAGATGGTCTGTGCTCCCTCTCCACGCCCATGGACTGTATCCTCAGTGGCTGGTCACCCTGCGAGTGGCAGACCGGAGAACCTGATGCGTGGCGCCAGCTCCCCTCCCCTTCCGCCAGACCTCCTCTCACAGTGGGTGGGCACATGAACAAGCTGGAGGAAGAAGACTCCTGACCTTGACTCTGAGCTTGATGTGTGTTTCAGATTGCTGGGCCGATCGGTCTCCACTTCATGAAGCGGCAGCTCAGGGGCGCCTGCTGGCCCTGAAAACTTTAATTGCACAGGTGAGTAAACGAAAGACTTGATCCTTGGTGCTTGTGCTATGATCAAGCATCATTCTTGATCAGCTTTGACTGTAGCAGGGGTCTTGCTGGCCCCATCTGGCTCCCAGCACAGCCATTCTACATGGATGCATCCTCTCCCAGGTATTTGTTCCTCCTGCCTCTCCCTCCTTGGGGAGCTGGCTGGTTTTCTGCCCAATTCCAACCTTCCCCTTCTAGGTTTCCCTTTGCTTCATAAAAAGTTTCCCTATGAGGCTGATGGGGGATGCCCTCAAACCTGTGTTGCACTAACTCACCTTGCTCTCTCCCAGTGTGCCTTAGTAACAGCAGCCCTGAAGTTGCATAAGTCAGCTATTGCTCTGTAACAAATTACCTTGAAACACAGTGGCTGAAGACAACAAATGCTTAGAGTCTCATGGTTTCTGTAGGCCAAGGAGCAGCTTAGCTGGGTGGTTCTGGCTCCGAGTCTCTAGCAGGCTTCAAAGTATCAGCCAGGGCTGCAGTCATCTTACAGCTTGATCAGGGGAAGGATCTGCTTCTAATCTCACTCATGAGGTTGTTGGCCATTTTCAATGCCTTGATGCCTGGACCTCTCCATAGGGCTGTGTCACAAGATGGTAGCTGGCTTCCTCCACAGACAGCATGAGAAAGGGCCTAAGAAGGAAGTCTCAGTACATAACCTGTCTCCAAAGTGACATCTGATTGCTTCTGCCGTATTCTATTAATTAGATGGGAGTCAGTAAATCCTGCCCATGCCCAGGGGGAGGGGATTACACCAGTGAGCCAATACCAGGAGTCAGGACCCATCTTGATCCCTGGGAACCATCTTAGAGGCTGCCTACCCTGATGATCCACTGTTTCAAAAGCAAACATTGAAATAGGTTGACAAACGGGTAAATCTTACTCCTTTGGGAAGATTTCTTCAAGTCTTAGTTATTAAAGCTAATTTATTTTTACTTATGACTGTATCCCTAGCACCATGAATAATGACTAGAGGCCTAGTAAATATTTGTGAGATGAATGAAAGTGTACACAGGGCATTTACTTTGTTTTAGAGTCTATGTGTGTACAGAGGAGGTAAGTCATTAGATCTTTTTTCCACAGCCTAGCTACCACCAAACCTGGCTTGCTTATTTTAAATTTAAACAGCTGGACACACTGCTCTTTTTCTCTCTGTGTGTGTATGTGTGTGCCTTTTCTTTCTTTCTCCTTTATGAGTTGTGTTACTTCTTTAAAAAGTGGAGGCAAAAGGAAAACAGTACTGCCAGTAATAATCAAATGGACTTTGCACTTGATTTTATCACTTATTTATTTGTAAGCACTTAAAATTTTATTTGGTTTGATTTTTTTTCCTTCCAGTTTTATTGAGATATAACTGGCCTCCGGCACTGTATAGGTTTAAGGTGTACAGCATAATGATTTGACTTACATACCTTATGGAAGGATTATCACAATATAGTGACCATCCATTGTCTTGTATACATTTAACAGTAAAGAAATAGAAAAAAGGTTTTTCCTTATGATTAGAACTTTCAGGATTTACTCTCTTAACTTTCATGATATAACATACAGCCGTGTTAATTATATCTATCATGCTGTATCGTGCTGTGTTACATCCCTAGTATCTTCTGCTGGAAGTTTGTACCTTTTGACTCCCTCCATCCAATTCCTTCTCCCCACTGCCCCCCACCCCCACCCCCGACCTCTGGTAACCACAAATCTGATCTCTTTTTCTATGAGTTTGCTTTTGAAGTATAATTGACCTACAACACTATGTTAGTTCCTGTTATACAACAGTGATTCGATATTTCTATACATTTCAAAATAACCACCATGATAGGTCTATTTACTCTCTGTCACCAAAGAGATTACATAGTTATTGACTATATTCCCCACATTGTATATTTCATGCCCCGCTAGTTACTATCTGTCACCAAAGAGATTACATAGTTATTGACTATATTCCCCACACTGTATATTTCATGCCCTGGACTCATTTGTTTTGCAACCGAAAGTTTGTACCTCTTAATCTCCCTCATCTATTTCTCTCCTCCTCCTCCTCCGACCTCCTCCTCCTCTGTCTTGAAGCACTTAAACTGTTATTTGATTTGATTATTTTTAATATGTGACACATTCACATAGTTTCCAAATTAAAATGATAGAAAAAGGTACACAGTGAAAAGTCTTGCGCTCAGCTCCTTCTTCTTGGCCCCCGACCTCAATACTTTTATTAGTATTTAAAATTTTTAATTTTAGAATACTTTTAAAGAAGAGTTGCAAAGACAATACACAGAGTTCCAGCATACCCTTCACCCAACTTCCCCTCCTGTTAATATACATAACCATGGTACTTGAGTCAAAAATAAGAAATTAACATTGGTACAACACCATTAACTAAACTACAGGCTACTGAGACGACACCAGTCTTCCCACTAGGGTCCTTTTTCTCTTCCAGGATCCAGTCCAGGATATCACATTGCTTTTAGCACTTCTTTATTTTTAACTGTATTTTATAAGCGTGTTGCTTTCTATAGTGTCCTTCAACGTCTAAAGAACATTCTTCATGGAGAATTCTTCAGCCTTTTCTTAGTACATCCCCACTTTTTTACCCTTACACACTGGTAAAAAATGGATTATTCTACTTTATTTTCTGCTCTATTTTACGTGTAGACAGTGTGGTGTGCTGTGAGCAAAACATTAAACCAAGGGTCAGGAGCTTCTGACGATCACACTGGCTGTCACCGACAGCAGGGGAACCTCAAATCTTAATAATTTGAACTCTCTGCTCCCCCATGTTCTCACCCGCAATGACAGTGAGTCACTCTAGCTGATCTTTCAGGCCTGTCCCGCGTTACATTTGTACAGTTCCAGGGATTCTTGAGAGTTTGCATCGGATCAATGTTTTTTTTTTTTTTTTAGCACACTGCTGCCACCTTGTGGACTCTTTTTTTTTTGGCCACGCCGCGGGGCTTGCAGGATCTTAGTTCCCGGACCAGGGATTGAACCCCGGGCCCTAGGCAGTGAAAGTGCCAAGTCCGAACCACTGGACCACCAGGGGATTCCTTGTGGACTATGTTTTAAAATGCTCTTATTTTTTCTTTATTTTCTTAAAATGAAATTATATATGGGAAGAGGAAAAGAAACCTCCTTGTAATTAGATACCCAATTGTAAATATACAGTACGGCTCTGGAGTAATGACGTCATGTTCAGGACATAAACATGGACAGGACCAAGGAGGCACAAACAGGCCCTAAGATGACGATGGGACTGGCAATAGTGGGCAGTCCCAGCTGCTGGCCACAGGAGGGATGCAGCCAGCACCATGGAGGTCTGGTGGGAGGGGTTGGGAACTTAGGTTGGGGTTTGGGGTCCAGGGTCTTGCACTAGGTTTTGGAGCGTTTCAGCAGGTAGTTACGAGGCAGAGAATCAAAAGCAGAACTCAGCTGGGTCCTGGCAGAACCTAACTCCTTTCACAGATAGAAAGTGGTGATCATGGGGGCAAGCGGTAAGGGCAAAGTAGAGTCAGGGCATGAAGTTGGCCGGCAGCTAGGCTGAGCCTGGCATCTGTCAAATGGACTCCAAGGCGAGGAAAGTGGAGCACGGCACGACGGGGCGGGCAAGTGTGCTAGGACTGGGCGGAGACGCTCGGATCTGGGGAAGGAGAGGAGCGTTAGGAGAAGCCCGCGACTCCAGACCCTGTTCCTGCAGAGAGCTCGGCAGGCAGTGGAGGTCTGGCAGTCAGCATCACGGCCACTCAGGCACAGGAACCCTAGGAGCATCATCTAGTTTACTTTCTACTCTTTTTTTTTTTTTTTTTTTTT